>NC_064282.1:10073004-10205599 GCF_019186545.1 Solanum stenotomum
AATCAGCATCACAAATATGCAACAAAACTCATGAATGGAAATGTCTCAATTCTCATATATTTATATACTATTTTAAATGCTTTTTTCCATAAAGACAATTGTATAATATAAATTTGAACAATATATATAACGTAATAATTTTCTTTAATATTATCCACGCAACGCACGGGCACGTATACTAGTATAGAGGAAAGACTCAAAATGATCCTTTTTCTTTGAGTTTAGAATCAAAGTAACCTTTATCTTTTAATATGGAGCACTAATAGTCTTCCATGTTTCTAGAATTGATATATTTTTAATACTTCATCAAACAATTGTCTAATATTTAACTGACTTATAAACTGTTCACGTGAGAAAGTTTTCCCCTCAAAACTGAATCTTTGTTTCCCCTGTCTCTCACTTCCTACAATGAACCAGGTTTGAGCGGCAGTTAAAAAGAAGAGAAAGATGAAAATAACAACCTAGAACAAACTCTATCGACGGCGGAATAATTCAACATGTGGACGAGATATGTTGAAGTTGGACAAGAAAAAATACTACCAATCCAACAAAATGCAGTTACATTTTAAAGATCAATTTTTTTTTTTACAAAAAAATAGATCACCTCTTGTTTTACAAGTAGAAACTATATTTTGTTATTGTTTTTGAAAAAAAAATTTGGTGTAGTTTTTTGTGCGAATCTGCTATTGTTTGTGGTTCAATTCTAGTGTTGTTTTAGTGCAAATTAGGAGCTGCTGGTATGGTGCATTTCTGGTGCTGTTGTGGTGCTTTACTAGTGCAGTTTTGGTGATGTTGTGATGAATTTCTAGTGCAGTTTGGGTGTTTTTCTACTGTTGTTTTGGTGCAATTTTAGTGCAAATATGAAGCAATTCTAATTTGAAATATGAAAATTTCTTTGTGAAGATTCAAGGGACCAAACAAATTGAAACCAAACATACATCATATTTGTTCCATAGCAAAATTCATTACATTGCAAAATGAAAAGATACATTATTCTATACTAAGTCAACATGTGATAGCATTTCGAAACACCCGTTTTACAATTATTTGATCGCAACTACTTTTGGCTCATTTTTTCCGCTTCTTATCTCGAATTCTCTATCAAAACTTGCATTTGATAAACTTCTGCTAGGCAGAGCTTGAATCTGCCTGGATCTTTTCTCTTCTAGATTATCGCGTGCCTCTAATTGTCTTCGAGCTCACTCATGTTTAGCATGTATTATGTCATAATTGGGACAATCAAAATGATCAATGGAACAATTGATCGAGTATCTGGTGTGCAAATACCTTTCCTATAGATGCACATATATCAATAATGATGAAGAATGCTTTGCAAATGAGAAGAGACTTCCATTGAAGGAGATGAAAAAAAAAGGCATTCCTCAATAATCATTGAAACACCGCTGACATATTGAATATTACTTCTCGGTCTATTTCATTTATGCAAATAGATGAAAGAAACAGAGTTATGATGGATAAATTAGGTATTGATACTATTTGAAGGAGAACAGAGACGGGGAAGGTTTGAGTTCAGAAAGCATTTCTCACGTGCAAAGAAAAGTGCCGTCAAAAATTAGACGGTTGTTTACGAGAGTACTAAATATGCACCAATTGTTGAAACATGGAAGACTATTAGTGCTCCATGTTAAAAGATAAGGATTACTTCGATTCTAAATTCAAAGATGGAGGACTATTTTGAGCTTTTTCTCCCAATATCTATCTATCTATCTGTGAAAAATGAAAAACTCCACCTTTACCCCAAAATAAAAACAAAGGTGTTCGGATTTATTTATTTTACTAGTGAGCTCATCCGCGGTTATAAAAAATGATAAGATGTCATAATATATTTATTCAGATACATAATTGATTTCATAGAGAAAAAATATTTGGTTAGTAGTTAGATGACTTCCAACAAAATCATAAGCTATTCTTTTAAATCAGAAGAAAATATAATTAAACTTACGACAATAAATTTTTTATATAAAATAAAAAATAAAGAGGAATCATAAAAAAAATGTATTTTTTTACACCGCTTACAATCCTAATCATTAAAAAATAAAAAGAAAAAATATGAAATCAATACACAATTTTTTGAACTTTTATCGATATCCATTTTCACAAGTCGATCACCATTCACTAGCTTTTATTTTATTCTTCAAGTCAAATTAAAGAATGAATAATTTAAGTATCGAAAACATAACAATTTAAAAGGCTCGTGTGATCATTTATCCAAAGTCTTACAATGCTTTTATTTATAGGACTATAATATGAATAACAAATAATGTCAAGATTATGACTAATAATTATTTAGATATTATGATAATAAAATTGTGGGAGTAACGAAAATAATGACTATTGAGTTTTGTGTTAAAGAATATAAATGAATAGTTAATTGACATATTTATTATTCTACAATAAAAAAGATAGAGAAATTGTAAAGGAAAAAAAGAAGAAAATAAACAGAATTCTTAGCATTATTGTGTAGATTTTATTGTTATTTAAAACTTGTAATGAAATATTTACAATTGAAAATTCATGGGAAAAAATTATAGTTAGACATTTTTGAGGAACTAAACGGACATAAAATAGAAAAGAAGAGATAATTATGTCCAATAAAGTCACAGTTACTATTTTGAACCAAATGAAATTATAAANCTTTACTAGTGCAGTTTTGGTGATGTTGTGGTGAATTTCTAGTGCAGTTTGGGTGTTTTTCTACTGCTGTTTTGGTGCAATTTTAGTGCAAATATGATGCAATTCTAATTTGAAATATGGAAATTTCTTTGTGAAGATTCAAGGACCAAACAAATTGAAACCAAACATACATCATCTTTGTTCCATAGCAAAATTCATTACATTGCAAAATGAAAAGATACATTATTCTATACTATGTCAACATATGATAGCATTTCGAAACACCCGTTTTACAATTATTTGATCTCAACTACTCTTGGCTCATTTTTTCCGCCTCTTATCTCGGATTCTCTATCAAAACTTGCATTTGATAAACTTCCGCTAGGTAGAGCTTGAATCTGCCTGGTTTCTCTTCTAGATTATCGTGTGCATCTAATTGTCTTCGAGCTCACTCATGTTTAGCATGTATATGTCATAATTGGGACAATCAAAATGATCAATGGGACAATTGGTCGAGTATCTGGTGTGCAAATACCTTTTCTATAGATGCACATATATCAATAATGATGAAGAATGCTTTGCAAATGGAGAATTTTTCTTCTGCCTGAGACTTCCATTGAAGGAGATGAAAAAAAAAGGCATTCCTCAAAAATCATTGAATATTACTTCTCGGTCTGTTTCATTTATGCAAATAGATGAAAGAAACAGAGTTATGATGGATAAATTAAGTATTGATACTATTTGAAGGAGAACAGAGACGGGGAAGGTTTGAGTTCAGAAAGCATTTCTCACGTGCAAAGAAAAGTGTCGTCAAAAATTAGACTACTGTTTAGGGGAGTACTAAATATGCACCAATTGTTGAAACATGGAGGACTATTAGTGCTCCATGTTAAAAGATAAGGATTACTTTGATTCTAAATTCAAAGATGAAGGACTATTTTAAGCTTTTTCTCCCAAATATATCTATCTATCTATCTGTGTAAAATGAAAAACTCCACCTTTACCCCAAAATAAAAACAAAAGTGTTCGAATTTATTTATTTTACTAGTGAGCTCATCCGCGGTTATAAAAAATGATAAGATGTCATTATATATTTATTCAGATACATAATTGATTTCATAGAAAAAAAATATTTGGTTAGTAGTTAGATGACTTCCAACAAAATCATAAGTTATTCTTTTAAATCAGAAGAAAATATAATTAAACTTACGACAATAAATCTTTTATATAAAATAAAAAATAAAGAGGAATCATAAAAAAAAATGTAACAATTTTTTTACACAGCTTACAATCCTAATCATTAAAAATTAAAAAGAAAAAATATGAAATCAATACACAATTTTTCGAACTTTTATCGATATCCATTTTCACAAGTCGATCACCATTCAATAGCTTTTATTTTATTCTTCAAGTCAAATTAAAGAATGAATAATTTAAGTATCGGAAACATAACAATTTAAAAGGCTCGTGTGATCATTCATCCAAAGTCTTAAAAATGCTTTTATTTATAGGACTATAATATGAATAGCAAATAATGTCAAGATTATGACTATTAATTATTTAGATATTATGATAATAAAATTGTGGGAGTAACGAAAATAATGACTATTGAGTTTTGTGTTAAAGAATATAAATGAATAGTTAATTGACATATTTATTATTCTACAATAAAAAAGATAGAGAAATTGTAAAGGAAAAAAAAAAGAAAATAAACAGAATTCTTAGCATTATTGTGTAGGTTTTATTTTCATTTAAAACTTGTAATGAAATATTTACAATTGAAAATTCATGGGAAAAAATTATTGTTAGACATTTTTGAGGAACTAAACGGACATAAAAAAGAAAAGAAGAGATATTTATGTCCAACAAAGTCACAGTTACTATTTTGAACCAAATGAAATTATAAATTTACGACAATCAAAACTTTATATAAAATACAAAATTAAGAGAAATCATGAGAGAACTAAAAAAAAATTAAAAAAATAATACAACATCATTCTTACGATCTTAATTATTAAAACATTAAAAAAATACGAAATCAATGTACAATCTTCCGATCTCTTGTTGATATCCACTTCCACAAGCCATAATCACCATTCAATAGTCTTTATCTAATTATTCAAGAACCAAAACATCAACATAATAAACACTAAAAATATGACAACTTAAAATGTTGATGTGCTCATTTCAACAAAGTCTTACAATCTCTCTATTTATAGGATTACAATATAGAATACCAAATAAATATCATGAATATGACTATTAATTATTTTAGAGGTTCTAATAATAAAATTTTATGGGAGTTATGAAAATAAAAACCATTAAGTTTTACATTTTTTAAAAAAAAACTAAAACGACTTTTTAGCAATTTGACACTGAGCTTTTGATATAAAATTTGCATTACTTTCAACTCTTGCAAATTTCTTACAATAAAATTCAAGTAATAAAAAATACGACTTACATGTAAATAAAAAAGAAAAATAAGTATACCTTTTCGCCAATAATCTTGCGGGACCTTGTTTAAATTTTCTCACTAAATTGCGAGACTGAAATTCGATCAATTTATCAAATATCTTGGAGAAGATGATTTTTCCCATTCAAAAAAAGACACTTGCAATAAAACAATTAAATTTATATAAGTAAAAAGTTGAAAGCAATATATAAGCTATAAAATGCTATTTTATTAAATTACAAAAAAAAATTGTGATTCTTGGTCAAAAAGATGAGCAAGTTTATCACCTAGTTATTACCTAGCTCAACTATACATATAAATTTGATCATTTCATTTGTAACAAAAATTTCTAATGCCTCTATTTATAGGACATAATATGGAATACCAAAAGATATCATGAATATGACTCTATTAATATGAATTAGGAGTTATGGTTATCAAAATACATGGGAGTAATGAAAATAAAGACAATTAAGTTTTTATATTAAATAATATGAATAAGTGCAGTAGTAATTGGCACATTAATTTTTGTACAATAATAATTTAAAAAATAGAAAAAATTGTCAAAAAAATGAGAAAAAGATAAATAGAATCCTTGGCCAAAGAGAGGTGCCACATCACTTTTCTTTTATCTAACTTTATATTATATATAGATAGATTTATAAGTAATTTTTTTTATGAAAGATGTTTGAAACAGATAAAAAGTATTTTAAAATATTTATTTCTAGGTAAAAAAAGTACCCAAAAAAAATAGCCTAAAATTGATAATTTGGATATGATTATCTGTGACTTATAACTTTTAATTTACAAGCTGATCAGTCTAAAACATTTAAAACGGACTTCCAAGAAAATGAAACAAATCCTGGAGTACAAAAAATGATGAAACCACAACTTTTGTATCATATAAAACATAAAGAGGAGAATTTTATTCTCAATTAGCAGCGTACGATTTTATGAAAATTGAGGAAAAACAAATAGAGATGTATTTGTCTTTATAGNATTTTAAAATATTTATTTCTAGGTAAAAAAGAGCAAGCATTAGATGAAGCCGACTTTGTCCATCTCGCATATCAACTTCCTCTATCGATAGCGTAAAGCCGCCCAACACAGAGAACGAACATGTTCGAAAGTACCCAAAAAAATAGCCTAAAATTGATGATTTGGATATGATCATATGATTATTTGTGACTTATAACTTTTAATTTACAAGCTACTTAAAAGAAAAATCAGTGTAAAACATTTAAAACGGACTTCCAAGAAAATGAAACAAATCCTGGAGTACAAAAAATGATGAAACCACAACTTTTGTATCATATAAAACATAAAGAGGAGAATTTTATTCTCAATTAGCAGCGTACGATTTTATGAAAATTGAGGAAAAACAAATAGAGATGTATTTGTCTTTATAGAAATTGAAATTCAAGAAGAGGAATTGATTTTTCTTTTCTTTATTGTTGTCTTCATTGGTGTGTAAACTTTTACCAAATGGTAAAGTTTTGATTATTTTTAAAACCACAAAAAAATACAATTATTGATATAATTAAGGCCCTTCAAAATTAGGTGTGTGAAAAAATCAATTTAACTGATAAATTGAATCAAATAAATGTTAATTTAGTGTTGTGAGGTTATTAGGTTAACAATTATGTAAATTAAAATTATTGAACTATCGGTTCAATTTTCAGTTCTTAGATTTTAGTTAATGGTTAATCAATAAGCTAAGAAGATCATATAAAACCTATTTTTTTTATTCCTAATGTTATAAAAGGTGGCTTATATTGTTATTTTTAGAGATATAAACGCTTTCTTATTTCTCAACAGTGAGACATTATACTTTTAGAGTATCAACTTTGGTTCATAATTTTGCATTGTAGTTCAAAATTTCAAATTATAGTTTGTTACAAGGGACATCTTTAAGAGAATGCTATTGCATCTAAGTTTGTATGGATTCATCTTTTTTGTTGTTGAATTAAATGACAGACAAATATTTAAACTCTTTAAAATTTTTGTTTTGATTTGAAATGAATAGGCACTATTAACACTAAAAATACAAGGTTGTACTTAAAGTGTATGAATTCATGTCTTTGAAATGCAATTTTTCGCAAGTTATTTCACAATATTATTTTTGTAATTCTGTTTGATTGATATATTTTTTATTTATAGGTCTCGTATTTATTAGATCATGATGCTTGTTTTAGCAATCAATATTATGTGAATACAAACGTCATGAAGTAACAAACGTCATAACGTTTGTTTCATTTGCTGAAATAAAAAAAAACATTCTTATTGGATAAATAAATAACTAAACCGCTAAGAACTTTTAATCGATTAATAGAAATTGATAACACTTATCTTACTAGTTTAATTATCAATTTAGAATGTTTACAATCTGACAAAGGTTATTTGAAAGAAGGTCCTTATTTTAGAGATAATCTTTAAGTTTTATCTTTCAACATTTTCAACAATAAGAAAGTAACCAAAAATAATAACAAATTGAATAAACCTATTTTACAATAATATTGATTTGCCTTTGTTTTAAAACTTTTCTAACTACACATGTTTATTTTCGAACTTTTTAACTAAATTAATTCAAATTTAACACTAATGCATAAAAAAAAACTAATAATCTCAAATCCCAAAAAGCGAGGAAAAGGAGAAAAAAAATGGCACATCAGTCTTTTGTCTCAAATGGGTATAGATTTATTTATTTTTTTAAAAAGAAGTATAACTTAAACGAAGAAAATTGACTTTTTAGGCTATTTATAATTTATTATTATAATTTTGCAATTTCTTTATAAAAAATATTTATTACACTTAATTAAATTTAAAAAGAAAAGACGGTGCCCGCACGCCGTGAGTTCTTACATTTTTAACTTACACTCGTAACGGACTAAACTGAAAAGTTTAGGGCAATATTGGTTAAATCCCTAGAGCCGAAAATCCTAATGACAGTAAAGTTCCCTCTCCTCNTAAAAGTGGCTCATATATACCCCTATTATTATACAAATGGCTCACATATACCCTTTTCCTCTAACGGAAGTGAAAGAATTAATTTTAGTTTAAATTTTTTAATTATTTTTAAAAAATATAATCCCATATGGGTATATTTAATCTTCCTCAAACATATATTATTATTTTAAACTTTTTTTTGTTTCAATGACTAATTTAGATTTATTATTTTGATGGTCAAATTTATTTAAGTTTTGTTAATATTCTTGTAAAATTTATTATAGATGACCCAATTTTTTTCTTCAAATACAAAAACTAAATTATATCCGAAAAAAATTGTTTTAAAATTTTTTTCTTTACACTAAGGAATGAAAGAAAAAATAAAATAAGAATAAGAAACTCAAATAATGATAATCAAAAAGTCACAAAAAATAATTATGTCCGAAAAAAATTAAAATATACCTTGAAATTTGCTAGAAAAATCATATATACCCCTAAATAATTTTTTTTTAAAATCAAAAGTCAAAAATATAACTTTAAAACTATTTTTTTTCACTTCCATTAAATAAAGGGTATATGTGAGCTCATTTTGTAACGATAGGGGTATATGTGAGCCGTTTGTATAACGGTAAGGGTATATATGAGCCACTTTCATAACGAGGGACATATCAATTCCAAATAACAAAATTAAGGGGTATATCAGGCCCTTTTCCCAATTTAAAAAGAAAAGACGGTGCCCGCACGCCGTGAGTTTTTACATTTTTAACTTACACTCGTAGCGGACTAAACTGAAAAGTTTAGGGCAATATTGGTTAAATCCCTAGAGCCGAAAATCCTAATGACAGTAAAGTTCCCTCTCCTCCAAATCCCTTTGATAAATTTCTTCGCTTCTTCTACCAGAATTTCCCGGCACCGTCGATTCATCTTCATGGCGAGCCAAAGCTACTTCGATTCTCCCTCGGCGGCAACCACAGATTACCCAGTACCATTATCTCCGCCATTGCCTGCCTTATCTAAGGACATAGAGCCGAATAGAGCCTTAACAGCTTCTTCGAAATCTGCTTTGTTTTCTCTCTCTCGAAGTCATGTTATCTTTGAAGACGAATGGATCATTGCGGTTAATAAACCTCAAGGAATTTACTGCGAGAGCGTTTTGTCTTCACTCCCGGATTTACTCAATGACACTGGTGAGATTCCTTTCGTGTACAATTGGTTGTCTTCTGTAATATTTGGAGTTGGAAGGGGATAATTACTTACTCATAGATAATATTTGGATTAGCAAAATATAATTTCAGTTAAATTGATTCTATAGACTGAGTAACTGACCATATGAACTCTTTTGTTTGTAGTTTATAGGTCGTAGTATACATAATATACACCTGCGGATGTCACTAAACCCTTGCTTGATCGGTGTAATACTTGTACTTCTGTTTATTAACAATGTATAATCAAACAGAGGCTTTTACACTCCCAAAGATGATTTCGGAAAGAAGAGGAATGAATCGAACAGAGGCTTTTAATCATATTATGTTGTTTTTATCGTTAAACATTTGAATCATTTTATATTTTAAGTTAAGAAATATATGAAGACTAATACTACTTGGATACTTGTGAGGTTTCCTTATGTTTTCACCTCCACTTGCAATATCTTCAGGGGCTAATGTTTCCGAGCTTCATTTAGCTAATAGACTTGATCGTGACACAAGTGGTGTGATGTTGATTACTAAGTTACACAAAGTAGCAGCTAAGTTCGTAAAAGCATTTACAGACCATAAAGTACGAAAAACATACCTGGCTTACTGTGTTGGGCTTGCTCCTAAATGGGAAAAAATAACTGTAAAATCAGGTCATGGACGGTCAAAATATGGAGCTTGGCGTGTTTATGCTGCATCAGATGCGGGCAGAAAACTGCCAGGTGGATCACTTGTTAAAGACATGGAGACCTCTTTTGAAGTATTATCAGTGAATGGTCTTGGGTGTTTTAAAGAGGTTGCTGACTTTCATAAAGATGAAGATGTAGTCATAGTTCAAGAGAAATCAGTCATTGGTTGTGACTTGAAGAAAGATGAGATTTTGGTCAGGGCGAGCCCTCAGAGTGGAAGAACACACCAAATTCGCTTGCATTGCCAGTATCTTGGAATTCCTATACGAGGAGATGTAAGATATGAAGGTGTCTATGAGTGGAAAGGAAGCAGATATGATAGTCATGAACTTCATGCAGAAAGTTTATCTTTTGAGCATCCTATTACTGGGAAACCAATGCTGCTTCAGGCACCTTTACCTTCCTGGGCCATTCAACCTTAAAGTCTCAGTTCGAGTAATGATTGATCTTGCAGTTTGATAGTATTTTGAGCTCTCTCAAGCAAATGGTAAAATCCTAGCCTTCATTACTTTGTTGACTTTGATAGTAGTTCTTTTGCCTCTTAATTTTTGCTTCTTGAAATTGTTATGACAATGCTTAAAGTTTGATAAGTTATTTGTTGTTTTATATACCTAGAGGGGAAGTTGGAGAAGGAGAGAGCGAGAAATTATCTCTGGATGGCACTTTATTAAAAGGCAGTAGAGGAAAAAGAGATACCCTTGTATATAGAGAAGTCAATGCAAACTGTTGTCGGGTTTCTTTCAATTGAATTTTTCTTTCTTCTTCTTCTTTTCCTTTGTCAATGGTGGGGGGTCTGTGGCTGTTCTGTTTTGAGTGACAATGCTGCTTTTATTTTGTGATTATCAAATACAAATGCAATTGGCTCCTTAATTTTATCAGTGTTGTTTATGGACTTCAACACATTTTTCCTTTTGCTTAAATTATTTTGTCGATAGGTGATTCCTGATCAAATGAAGCACCCATTTTGGCCCACGTAATGGAAAGCCAAAAAAAAGGGAGTCTGCCCACCAATTTTCTTGGCAGTGTATCTTAGGATGTGAATCTTAATATACCGGCTGTTTTCGTTAAATCCTTCCTGCTAAACTTAGCATGTTTACATGTTTAGTATCATCCAAGATCCTATACATGTGAATAGGCTATACATTTTTCTGGTTATTGTCAAAAACAAAAATGTTGTGTACTGCTGTGAACACAACACCTACAAGAGATCATGTTCAATGGATGTGTCTACATATCTTGTGCAATTCAGCATATATGTGCTTTATTGCTTTTAGTGGATGTTTTTTCCCGAATTATAGTTGATGTCTGTGGACTTCTTCTTGTAAAGAGTTGTCTCAAAATCATCTCCTTTTTGTGCAAAACACTATGTTTCATGTTCTAACTTTTGATAAATATACTTCATAATTGTTGACGATTTTTTTTTTTGGGGATAAAGCTGGTGTGCAGACCAACTTGAGCACACCCAGACTAATACGCTGGGTACCTGCTATCTCTCATCTGCAAAAATGTTAGTGACTCTATCCATCAAGGTTCAGATAGATGGAAAAAGTTTGACAGTACACTTTTTTTGGAGGATAAAGTTGCTGACGATATGCTATTTATCTTGCTTTGGACTAGAGAAAAATATGCTCGGTAGTTGTTGACTATCTGCTATTTAGGATTTTTCTTATACAGTATCTGCAACTAAATTGGAACATACTGACTAATATGAAGTTAATTTATGCGGAGCATCTATGGAGATGTTCTCATTCTCTGCAATTTGTTCAACAAGGGAGAGAGTTGCATAGATGAGCTGCAGGCTGCAGCACCGGAGAGGATTTCCAGTCAGATGTTATTGACATTTCAGTAACTGCCCTTTATGTTAATCTGCTAGTTGTTGGGATGAGGGAGGGAGCAATGAAAAAGGAGCTGCAGGCTGCTGCATCGAAAAAGATTTCCAATCAGATGTTATCGACATCTCAGTCACTTCCCTTTATACTAATCGTTATGGAGGACATTGCAATTCACGCCAATAACAGTTGCATCTCATGTGGTGCATCCGTTTCTTGTTATTAGTGTTTGATGTGTCTCCTTTGCTGGTAAACGGAGCTATGTGCATAAGATTGTTATGATCCCAGAGCTTCCTTGTTCTTATTTAGCATGCTGTGGTAGTTTTTGCTCCAAGAGAGATTGGAGTACTGAATTGTAAATCATCATTCTCGACATGTTTTATTGGATTTGGTTTGCCTGAAGTTATTCCATGGACTGAATCAGTGAAATAGATCAACATTAGTTATGTGCTGAACCTTCCATGCTTTATAAACAATAACAATATTAATTATGCCTCACTTCCAAATAAGTTGCGGATTATTATACAAATTCTCACTTACCATATTACTCTCTCTAAGAGTATTAAAAGTTTTTCAAATTTTCTAAAACGTATAAATCTCTGAAAGGCGTGATCAAATAATCGCAAATAAGTTGACCTCTGTTATTTTTTTAATGCAGTCTTGGGTTTGGTAGAAACGCAGAAGGAACACCTTGATTATTTATTCTTAAATCTTAATCGGTAAGTAATTTTCCACCAAGACAATTCAAAATACATGCATAGCTTCAAGTTGACCGCTGAGAACCCTGAAAGAAATTACGGACACTAAACTATACTCTTTTCTTCTTTTTTTTTAAAATTGGTTTTTCCATAATGGTTGGATTAAGGAAAATTGGAGTTTGAATACTTAACAAGGTTGAACCTAATTAGGTAGTTAATGACATAAATAGTTGAACCTAATTACATTGATCACATTACATACATAAACTTTACAAACTTACCTTTTTGTTTTTATACAAGTATCTTATTAGTGAGGCATCTTTGGTTGACTCTGGATTAGTTTAAATTTAAACTATCTAATTCTGAAAAATTAAGAGAAGTCAAAATTTCCACGATTAAGCAATGGTTAGTCAAAAATTGTAAATTGAATAAATACATAATCCTATGGATGTTGATTAATTTGATTTTACTTAATTGCTCTTTACCTGAGGTATTTCCTAGCAGGTCTCTTGGGAGTAATTTTTCTTATTCAAACATAACGGTTAATCAAATCAACCCAACTTAAAGCTTTCCAACAATTTCCTTGCATGCTAAGCTACGTAGATTTAATATTTTTTCGTGTGCATTTAATATTTACAAATAGTCATAAGAAATACCATATCTTGTTTTATTTTATTCTCTTTAGTTCTTTATAAATAGTCATATAGTCTTTTATTTCCAAGAAATGTTTCCTTTTTGTTGTGTGGTTATATAGAAAGTGAAGTATTCAAGAAAGTTGAAAAAGTGTGAGAGATGGGTTTGATGAGTGAGGCCTTAACACAGATTCTGATACCTTTAGCTGCTTTTTTTGGCATTGGTTTTGNATTGAAAAATACATAATCCTATGGATGTTGATTAATTTGATTTTACTTGTCAATTGCTCTTTACATGAGGTATTTCCTAGCAGGTCTCTTGGGGAGTAATTTTTCTTATTCAAACATAACGGTTAATCAAATCAACCAACTTAAAGCTTTCCAACAATTTCCTTGCATGCTAAGCTACGTAGATTTAATTTTTTTTCGTGTGCATTTAATATTTACAAATAGTCATAAGAAATACCATATTTTGTTTTATTTTATTCTCTTTAGTTCTTTATAAATAGTCATATAGTCTTTTATTTCCAAGAAATGTTTCCTTTTTGTTGTGTGGTTATATAGAAAGTGAAGTATTCAAGAAAGTTGAAAAAGTGTGAGAGATGGGTTTGATGAGTGAGGCCTTAACACAGATTCTGATACCTTTAGCTGCTTTTATTGGCATTGGTTTTGCTCTGCTTCAGTGGTTTTTGGTCTCAAAGGTCAGAGTCTCCAGTGGGTCAAAATTGGAAAGTGAATACAATGACAAGTTGATTGAAGAAGATGAACAAGAAGAAGGTATTGATTCTGATGATGTTGTTGCCAAGTGTGCTGACATTCAAAATGCCATTTCTGAAGGTAGGATCTTTTTTACCTCTCTGAATTTGACTCTCTCATTTTTGTTCAGATAACTCTATTCACCAAAGCTTAGATAGATAAATGAAATCACCTAGCCTTTTGAATGATGATGACATGAGTATAGCTAAATGGAATAATGAGTATTCATATAAGTCGACCTCAATTTGTTTGGGACTGAGGTATAGTTATTGTTGCATCGGATTTTGAACTTTGAAATGGTTTCGTTGACCGCAAAGCATGAAACTTTTCTCCTTTCACCTATTGTTATAACTATTATTGGTTCCATGTGGTTTATAGTTACTTTACTATCCATGGATTTCTCCTTCATTTCAATGTCCTAAACAATGCACGTTTTCAAGGATGATCCATTTTTGTCTTCATCAAGAAGATTATTTGAATTGTTGTATCCGAATCTATAAGATTGCATCTTTAACATAATTGTGTTACATGTGTCTTCTAATAGTTATTGTCATGTCATCTAATTAGTACGATCTTCTTTTTCAAATTTAATGTTTTTCATATTGATCGATAGCTGACAAACAAAACTAAAATCCTAATGCCGAGGTATCTTCATTGTGATTTAAGGATGCAAACTTTTAACATATACTAACAGGTTTCCAGTTACCACTAAAAGAAGCCACAGGATTGTCCTGTTACTTTTGTATTAACTATGTCGAACATTGGCAGGGGCAACATCCTTCCTGTTTACGGAGTACAAGTATCTTGGCATATTCATGGTGGTATTTGGAGCAATCATTTTTCTCTTCCTTGGATCAGTAAAAAGTTTCAGCACAGAAAGTGAGCCTTGCACTTTCAACAAAGAAAAAATTTGCAAACCAGCTTTAGCCAATGCTTTCTTCACCACCATTGCCTTCTTTCTGGGAGGCCTAACTTCAGCCCTCTCTGGCTTCCTTGGAATGAAAATTGCAACGTATGCCAATGCAAGAACGACTCTGGAAGCAAGGAAAAGCATTGGGAAGGCCTTCATTATAGCTTTTCGCTCTGGTGCAGTTATGGGATTCCTTCTTGCTGCTAATGGCCTCTTAGTTTTATATATCTCTATCAACTTATTTAAGCTGTACTATGGAGATGATTGGGAGGGTCTGTATGAGTCTATTACTGGTTACGGTCTTGGAGGATCTTCAATGGCTCTCTTTGGAAGAGTTGGTGGAGGTATATATACAAAAGCAGCAGATGTTGGTGCTGATCTAGTAGGCAAAGTTGAACGTAATATTCCTGAAGATGATCCCCGCAACCCAGCTGTAATCTCTCATCTTGGGACCTTCTGCTCTTGCTATAGTTTTTACACCTTCATTGTTTATAAGTTGAAGCCTTATAAGTTTTGTGTTATATTTTCCTTTGTTGATCACAGGTTATTGCAGACAATGTAGGTGATAATGTAGGGGATATTGCTGGAATGGGCTCGGATCTATTCGGTTCTTATGCTGAGTCATCATGTGCAGCACTGTTTGTTGCATCCATTTCATCCTTTGGTAGTAGCCACGACTACTCGGCTATGTCTTATCCTCTGATTATCAGCTCAATGGGAATTGTTGTTTGCTTGATAACGACTCTTTTTGCAACCGATATTTTTGAGATAAAGAATGTGACTGAGATTGAACCATCTTTGAAGAGGCAACTTCTCATCTCAACTGTTCTGATGACTGTTGGAATTGCTTTTGTCAGTTTCTTTGCTTTGCCATCAGAATTCACTATTTTCGATTTTGGATCTGAGAAAGTGGTGAAGAACTGGTATTCTTCTTCTTGCTTCATATTTTGTGCATAGTTCTACCTATTGTCTATGTTTCCAATATAGCATGATCATTATGTATTGCTACAGGCACCTATTCTTCTGTGTTTCAATTGGTTTATGGGCTGGCTTGGTCATTGGTTATACTACTGAATATTACACTAGCAGCGCTTACAGGTTGGTATTTTCAATTGTTAAACTATGCTTGGATAACTTTATTACATTATGTTAGGTTTAACATCAGTATCATTAACTATGACATAAGTTGAATTAGCTTGCCAATTTTTAAGCCATATCAAATACTACTTGTTATTTAAGTGAGTCTTTCCCAATCGCAAACATGTTAACGAAAATTAGCTTCAGAATGGAAACAAGGAAATCAGTCACTAATGATCAGTTAAGGAAATGTAAGCCCTGATATCACTTTACAGAAGGTAGTAGAGATTGTGACCTGTGATAATCAAACTAGAATTCCGTCTGTTTTCTGGGTTGGAAAAAGAGTGAATTTTCAAGTACGAGAATCATATGATATGTTGAGAATCTCTTATGATAATCATCCAACTAGCCATCAAGTTTTCCTCTCTACTTCTTAGTAATAGTAACTAGTGTTTCATAATGAAATATAGAAGAGTGTCTCTCCACTAGCAATGAAGCATTGTGTTTATGCCTGTTATTTGTCTCTTTTTCTTTTTTATTTTGAGGAGGGGGAAAGTTATGTAGTACTTATCTGATCTATGTCCTTAATGTCTACTATTGCAAAATCTTGCAGTCCTGTACAAGAAGTGGCAGATTCATGCAAGACTGGTGCTGCGACAAATGTAATATTTGGATTGGCTCTTGGATATAAATCTGTTATCATTCCCATATTTGCCATTGCCGCTTCTATATACGTGAGCTTCAGCTTAGCTGCTATGTATGGCATTGCAGTCGCTGCTCTGGGAATGCTTAGCACTATAGCCACTGGGCTCGCAATAGATGCTTATGGTCCTATCAGCGACAATGCTGGTGGCATTGCAGAGATGGCTGGAATGAGCCATAGCATTCGTGAAAGGACTGATGCTCTTGATGCTGCTGGGAACACAACAGCTGCAATTGGCAAGGTTAGATAAGTCTCCTCCTAATCTATAGCATTAACCTCTCTATGTTTGTCCAATTACGCAAATGAGTGTTTCCTGATGTACATAGAAATTCTTTCCAATTATATGAGTCCTTTACACTTCTTAACTAGAAAGTTTCAGCAACTCTAATTAATCGGCAGTTAGGTCACTTGTGAGTTGAGTGAAATAGACTTGCTTCAAAGTGACAGCTCAAAGTTGTGCTCTTGATATTGGTGCCTTCTGTACTATATTATGTGTACATGAATAGTTAACAATTCAGAGACGGATCTAGGGTGAGTTCTGCTGGTTCAACGGAACACATTGCTTTCTGTTCAAACCAAATTATGCATGTTTTTTTAATGTTTATATAATAAGATTACACTCATTTTGAATCTACTTACTCTAGATTTTGGACTCGCCTTTTGGGAACATCAGTTCCAGAGCAAGTATACCTGACAAACTACTTTCCCACATTATCAGGGTTTTGCGATTGGATCAGCTGCACTTGTATCTCTTGCTTTGTTTGGTGCCTACGTGAGCAGAGCTGGTATCAAAACTGTCGATGTCTTATCACCTAAGGTCTTCATTGGTTTGCTAGTAGGAGCAATGCTTCCGTATTGGTTCTCAGCCATGACAATGAAGAGTGTAGGCAGTGCAGCTCTGAAAATGGTTGAAGAAGTTCGCAGACAATTCAATAGTATCCCAGGGCTAATGGAAGGAACAGCAAAACCAGACTATGCAACTTGTGTCAAAATCTCAACAGATGCTTCACTCAAAGAGATGATCCCACCAGGTGCTTTAGTCACGTTAACACCTCTTATTGCTGGTACATTTTTTGGAGTGGAAACACTAGCTGGTGTGCTCGCTGGTTCTCTCGTTTCTGGTGTTCAAGTATGCAACTCTTAGTACCTTCAATTTGCAACATTCATGTCTCTTAGAATTCGCAATCTTATAGTAACTATTTCACATTTTTCGATGACTCTAGGTTGCTATTTCAGCTTCAAACACTGGAGGAGCATGGGATAATGCCAAGAAGTACATAGAGGTAACTGACTAACAAAGCCTCAAGTATTTCAACATATTATATGTAAAGTCATTTTCAATGTTTTTTTTTTTTTTGCAGGCTGGTGCAACAGAACATGCTAGATCATTAGGACCAAAAGGATCAGATGCACACAAAGCTGCAGTAATTGGAGATACAGTTGGTGATCCATTAAAGGACACTTCTGGTCCATCATTGAATATACTGATCAAGCTTATGGCTGTTGAATCTTTGGTGTTTGCTCCTTTCTTTGCTACTCATGGGGGACTCCTATTCAAGTTACTGTAGAATGAGCCTCTTTGTACAAAAACATATTTCTCCAAATAAACATAGAGTTATTCTGTCTAGACAAATTCTTTTTACTTGTCATTTTTTTGAGAAGTGAGTATTATTTCCACACATAACATTTCTTGGGAAAATTATTGTATAGGTAATCCGTAATTACCTTACAGAAAAATAATAATTGGGGCTAAGCTTTTCAAAATTTCTTAATAGAAGTATTTTTATTTCAATAAAAAGGTGTATTAAGCATCCAGTCTTTCTTGTTTTGAAAAGTTAATTCTCATGTTTACTTTTTCTAATCTTCTTTAATAACATGAAAATGAAAAAACAATTGGTGTTACACAGAAAAAAAAGTAGGTGAGTGGGTTGAGCGGATTACAGTATATTCCTTTGTGTATGCCACCCCTCATCTTTTTTGGCCCAATTCAACAAAAATAATATATCGAGCATAGGATGTACACAAATCTTTTTCTATATTGATGAGAGGTAGCGAGATTGTTTTCGATAGACAAAAAGAGTCATATGATCATTAGGTCACAGTAGAACTGTGAAAATAATCTCTTGTAAAAATACAAGATACGACTGCATACAATAAATCCTTGTGATCTAATCCTTTCTTGAATCCGAGGCATAGTGAGAGTTTAAGGCACCAGGCTGCCAAATTCATAAAACAAAAGGAAAGTTATGGATTGATGAAAATGTCAAAAGAAAACAAAGGAAAAACAAACGAGAATTGAGCAGTAAGTAACTGATCAAAATTTTAAATACATAAAGTTCAACATTTTAGGATATAGTGTATGAGCTAGAAAAATTATAATTCTGATCTGAATTGGTAATCTATAAATTATAATAATAACAAATCCAGCTAATAAAAGGAGTGGCTGAAAATTGAAATTGATATCTTCCAAATCAAGCATCCATTCAATTCAAAAATCTGCAAAAAAGACAAGTGCCGGCCCACTTGTCCTTATAAAATGTACTCATTTTGGATAATAAAAATAATTTCCACTCTAAAAATAGATAAGTTGGATCTCAACAGAACTTCTGCAAAAATGAATTAAAAACTAAAACGTAGTTGATAACTTTACCCAACCCCTCTTTCTTTAAAAAATAAATTAAAGTGGATCTTGATTATGGAAATACTTATTTAATTATTCCACCAAAAGTTGGTTGCTTTGGACAAAAGGTTACACATGTTATAACGTATATACTATCTAAATTCAGCAGGCATAAGTTATTTTATTACTCCACCGTTTCAATTTATATATCTTATTTTGATATGACATAATATGTAAGAAAATAAAAAAGACTTGTAAATCGTATGATCTTAAATTAAATATTGTATCAAAATATCATTAAATTTTATAATCTTAAATATACCATATAAAATGTTAAAATTAAATAATTACCCTAAAAACACTCTTTTATAAAACGGACAAAAAAAATAATAGTACCAACAAATTGAATGAATAATAGTTACTATTATACGTCAGAAACCAACCACATGGGTTGGTGCATGGTTTAATGGTATGAAAACTTTCTGCAGTTTTATTTTGTGATTATTATTCTCACTGAAGTTTTTGGACCCAACACAAATTAGAGCATATATATCCTGAAGAATCGTAAATGGTATGTAGATATCCTTCGTCATACTTTTGGGACATTAGTGCTTCTGTCGTCCATAAACTAGAGCATATATGTTCTTCACTCGAACGGAAGACCAAATAGGGACACGTGGCAGAATCTTATTCGTCGATCCGATATTTAATAAATGTCGGGTCGGTGGATAAGATTATGACACGTGTATATCCGCAACCCATTAGTATAAAGGGTATATATGCTCTAGTTTTTTGACAGAAGGGGCACCAATGTCCTAAAACTATGACGGAGGGTATCTGCATACCATTTACGTTAGTTGGGGGTATATTCATCCTTTTTCCCTTCAATCAATAATAGAGTTAAATTTTTTACTAAAAACTTAAAAACAAGCTATGTAATTTAAATATTTTCTTAAGATTATATTTACATAATATAATTTTTTTAACGAATTAATATCAGTTAATACCCCTTCAGACAAAGAATAGTTCCGCCTCCTCTTCATTGCTTGTTAATTGTAATGATGGACGGCTTGTGTTAATTATTTTAAAAGGCACCATACTAAAACATTACTGAAGCTTGAAATCTCAATGAAAATTAACAACAAAAATGATTTTTTTAAAAAAAATAATTAAGATGTTCACAAATTGATTTGACCATGTTATTCTTTATTAAAAAACATTAATAACGGATTCAATAGATATAATGTGCTCATTAGCATCTTGCATTCGATCAACACTCAAATTTTAATAATTACAGTATGGATTTTCCATAATGGAATCCTTTTCCATTTCTTGACGGTTGACAAAACAAATATACATGGAAGCAGATCTCGTAGAATGACAAGAGTTATATTGGCTTAATACGTAATCAATCTCTTAAAATTGTTAAAATATTTCATTTAGATATTCGAACTAAAATAATGTTCAATTGAATATATCAACTCTAATAAGATGTTTATTTAGTTATTTATATTCTTAGAAAAATTCTTACCTGCTTCAAGCTTTTGTTTACGATTTATGTTTTCAAAATCCATAAATTAATTGCATACACCCGATATTTTTATTAAACCATATTCCAATTCAAGCAGAGACATTGCATTTAAAGTTGAAAATATTTTCTTTCTATGTGTGAAATTGTATTTGTAGAAATAAAAATATGTTTTTAAAATTTGTTGACCAACTTTTGCCGTAATGTACAAAAATTGTAGTTGACAAAGAAAGGTCACTGCTAGAAGTATAACGATAAGCTCATCCACTTTCAAATTTTTACAATTTCCAAAAGAAACAATGTGAAAAAGTAATGAGCTTTGGGGAGGTTCTAATAAGCATATTTGACTTTTCAGAAATTCACTTTTTTTTTTTAATTAAACTTCTGCCTCAAGAGGTAAATAGAATTTCAAAAACCGAAAAAATGAAATTGAATTATATAAGGGTAGAATTGAAAAAAATATGTAATTATTAAAGTAGTAGTAACGATTATTAATGGCATTTTGATTGTACAAGGAGTAATTAAATATTTTAAATTAACCTGTCTAATTTTTTTTTTTGAAACAATACACATCACATTCTAAAATATTTAATATAAATCTTGATAAACATTTTAAAATATATTTTTTCATCAGATTGATATAATTTTTTTTGTACGCTATATTACTTTTCATTATAATTTTTTAATATTTTAAATTTTAAATTTTAAAATATTAAATTAATTTAATTAAATTATTAAAATTAATTAAACTAACTCTCATTAAATGAATTTGACTACTATTTTGGAATTGAGTAATTGACAACTATTTTGAAACGGAGAAAGTAAATCCAAAGGTTAGAAACTTAGCATAGAGTATTTTGGCATGGCATTTGTGTGAAATTCATATACGAGGGCCAAAAAAGGGTAAATTCGTTATTTCGAAAAAATCATCGCACAAGTGCTAACGTAAATATGGTCATTCTCACTCGTGTAGGTTCCCAATAAGAATCAGCCACGTCAAGTTAATGACACTCTAATGACAGATGGCACATTGTTATTCGTTCATGCCATTTAATTCTTCCACGTCAGATTAAACCCAAACGCTGCCCTACGTATCTACCGAAAATAACTCTCCACAGTATAAAAGAGCGTTCGTCAGGGATCTCACAGTCAGTATTTTCCATCTCACACAATAGTGGCCATGGCTACTCCACGAATGAAAAGCCCTAGCTCTCTCCATCTCGTTGCTGTGTTCTCTCTACTCGTAGTCGCCGCCGCCGCCGAAGTTTTCTTCGAGGAAAGCTTCAATGGTAAATTTTTTATCCATTTGTGAATTAATTTACGTCAATTGATTGATGTCACTTGGATCAATTTTTGTGATCCATTTGGTTTTGGAGTGAATTTGTGGAAAATGATGAGGAGTGTGAAAGATCTGAGCTTAATTGTTTGTTTTTAGTTTGATCTGATAGAAGCTTGAAGTTTTGGAGTAGATCTGTCAATTTTAAAATGATATATGTAGATCGGAATGTTAGGTTTTTGAATTCTATGTTTGTGATTATGATTTGTATTTTTTTGAATGTTGATGTGTCTGAGTGCCATCGAGTATATCTACATTGTCTCTCTGAAGGAGCATACTCCATTTGCGTGTATTTTCTTGCGATGGGACTGCAATTTTCTTCAAATACTTGGACTGATTGGTGATTGGTAGGATTGTTAGATCTTATCCGGTTTGCTATATGATTTAAAAAATCATATCTTAACACTCTGACTAGCTAATATTGGATCTATATATTATACAGAATAAAATTTCGAAAGATCATGATTATTAGTATTACATGGATAAAGTTAATTCTTGACAATTCCTAGTATAACTAGAGCATTGCACTCTTGTATTGTTTTCATATACAATGTTTGTTGGCAGTTTGTTTATTTGTTGACTGGAAATCAAAATAGTTAGCATCTATTAACTATATGTTCGGCTGAATTAGCAATCAATGTTAGTGTTTGTTACTGAAATACATTAATGTTGCCTAATTACTGAATTAGTGTGAAATCTATGCTTATATTCTGCTGATATTCTGTGGTCTGTTCTGCTGCATTAGAATTGTCAAGTTTAAATGTGTCAAATTATTCTCTTATGTTGGGCACTGTGAGGCTGATAAGTTTTGCTTCTTGAACTTTTAGATGGCTGGGAAAGCAGGTGGGTAAAATCTGAATGGAAGAAAGATGAAAACGTGGCTGGAGAGTGGAATCACACCTCTGGGAAGTGGAATGGAGACGCCAACGACAAAGGTCTGCAATCTCCCACTAATTAGAGCCTAGTTACTTCAAGCTATAAGCCTTTTGATAACTGACTCTTTTATCTGGAGCTGAATGTTAAAAATAATAACATCTATTTACTTATTCTATATTTCAGGTATTCAGACCAGTGAAGACTACAGGTTCTACGCCATTTCGGCTGAGTTCCCTGAATTTAGTAACAAGGGAAAGAACTTAGTGTTCCAGTTCTCTGTTAAGCATGAGCAGAAGCTTGACTGTGGTGGTGGGTACATGAAGTTGCTTAGTGGAGACGTTGACCAAAAGAAATTCGGTGGTGACACTCCCTACAGGTTGCACATAATATTTTCTTGCTACTTTTTTTTTAACCATAAAAGCATTATTTGTTTTGATGTATGTTTTTACTTTTAAAAATGTTCCGTAGTTCATGAATGAAGTTTTTGATAAATGTTTCCATACAGTATCATGTTTGGACCAGACATCTGTGGCTACAGTACCAAGAAAGTCCATGCTATTCTCACTTATAACGAGACAAACCACTTGATCAAGAAGGAAGTCCCATGTGAGACTGATCAGCTGACCCATGTCTACACTTTCATCCTCCGCCCTGATGCCACATACAGTATTCTCATTGACAATGTGGAGAAACAGTCTGGTAGCTTGTACTCTGACTGGGACATTCTCCCACCAAAGAAGATCAAGGATCCAAGTGCCAAGAAAGTAATTCCCAGTGCATCACATTTTCAGAGTCAATTGATATTTATCTTTTTGATAGTGTTAATGATCAAGTTACATGTTTATTGCAGCCTGAAGATTGGGATGACAAGGAATTCATTGATGATCCTGAGGATAAGAAGCCAGAGGTATCCTTTGTATATTTTTTGAGTGGTTTGTCTGTGCCATTTGAAAATGGAGGAAGACGACGATCAATTTATTCAATCTGTAATAACTGCAGGGCTATGATGATATTCCAGAGGAGATAACTGATCCCGAAGCCAAGAAGGTAACCAGTTGAGCTTTACTTATATAAGTCTTATATTAATACCTGGAATATAGAGTAAATTTTTTAATTACTGAGCCTTTTTTAAATTGCAGCCAGAGGACTGGGACGATGAAGAAGATGGTGAATGGACAGCCCCAACCATCCCCAATCCGGAGTACAAGGGCCCATGGAAGGCAAAGGTTTGTGGAGTCTGAACATTTAAGTTGAATGACTTGTCCCTGATTATGGTGCCTAATGCTTAGTCTTTCGTCTTTTCAGAAAATCAAGAACCCCAACTACAAGGGGAAGTGGAAGGCTCCTATGATTGACAACCCAGGTCCTTTTAGTTGTCAATACTACGTCTATATATTTTTGTGAGCTGACTTTTAGTATCACAATTATTGATATCCATGCTGTTTTTGTCTCTAGACTTCAAGGATGACCCAGATCTATATGTTTTCCCAAAATTGAAGTATGTCGGAGTTGAGCTGTGGCAAGTAAGGAATTTTCCTTTTCTTGTGTGATCTGCTGTAAATTACACCATTAACAATTTTGATTTACTGTGTTTGCACTTAATTGACATAATCATAATGTATTTTGCAGGTGAAATCTGGAACCTTGTTTGACAATGTTGTGATATGCGATGATCCAGAGTATGCCAAGTCCATTGCAGAGGAAACATGGGGAAAGCAGAAGGATGTATGTGGTTCCTTCCTTATTCTCTTAGTGTAGTCATAATAGAATTATTGAGTCTTAATAGTTAATATTATCTTAATTATGCAGGCTGAAAAGGCTGCTTTTGAGGAAGCAGAAAAGAAGAGAGAGGAGGAGGAATCAAAGAATGCTCCAGCTGAATCTGATGTAAGCCTCTAAATTTTCTTTGGAAAACCCTTTCTTACTCTATCAGTAAGCTGTGTTGTTCCTTGTTGTCTTGCTCTTATGTTGTTAACATGTTTTTCCAGGCCGAGGAAGATGACGAGGCTGATGAGGCTGATTCAGATGATGCTGATGACAAGTCTGACTCCAAGGATGAGGACACACATGTAAGAATTGACAAATTGTTTTTTAACTTTCAAAACAATGGTGGCATCAATCTTTTCTTCTGGTTCTCAATCTGACAGTATGTACCCTTTTGTTTTTGCAGGATGAACTGTAAGGGCCAAGCATTTTGATTCAACTGACAAAGAAGCTACTTGGCAGTTCCCGGAAGATTTCCTCCTCCCTCCCCCCTTTCTTTTTTGTTTCCTTACTAGTGAATTAGCCCCTTCCCAATTTTAGTGAAAAGACGGAGATTTGAGGGTGCATGAGGTCTTATATGGCTGATTGCTTTGATGTCATTGGGACTCGGCCAATAGGAATACATGTTTGGTTTTGACTAGAATTTTAAACTAAATGGTGTTGAAATTACACTAGTTAATTTCTACCTAATTTTCTATTTAAATGGCTCCTTGTCTCGATTATTTACCGTATTTTATTGCTTGAAGCACCTGAGAAGATTAAATCTGTTAATCAAGTGTAACATTGAAAACTCTTCGAGCTCTGTTACAACTTGACCAGTAAAAATTGGATGCTCACTGTTATCTTTAAGATTTATTCCTCTGTTCGAGTATATCCTATCCAGAAATAATGATTCGGATTTATATAAACGTAACGTGTTAGCTTTAATAACTTTAAGTTTACATTAACCTGACTAATAGAAAGGGAAAAAATGAGTTAAGCTCCATGTCTTTTCTCCTCCCTTAGCTTTGTTGCTTGTTTCCGGTTATTTATGCAGGAAAAAAAAAATCAAAATTTACGACGTTTATTTGCAAAAATTAGTATTGTCATAGGTTTTGTCAGGTTCAACTTTCTTCATGTCATTCAAAGATTAGAAAACTTTTTCATAGGCCGGCCTCTCTTCCATTCTCACAAACATCAACATATCTGCTCCTTTCTTTTCGAAGGAGGCACATGCGCAGTACGCAGTCCACCAAAACCTTCTTTCCTTTTAAGTCCTTGCTATTACTCTTTTTTTTACCATGAGGTATCACAATGTCATTGAGTTGGATTGGACTGTCTCGATTCTCAGATACAAGTGTCTAAGCACTTCATGTAAACGTTTGCCGTGTAATGGTTTCGGAAAAGCATAATCAAAAAGAGGAAGATGTGGTGGCGTAACATTGTCTTGCAACATGACAACCTTACAAGTAAGATTCTGCAAATCTTTCTTGAAGCTAACTACGGATGGACTCTATTCAGAGAGAAGTCCAGCCTGAGAATCTATAACTATAGGTATAACGTTTGATGACCTTCTGCAATGAGGGATGACAACCATAACTAAGTATCAACAACTCTACTACCATAACTGTAGATTTTGTGGTTATTACACAAAAATAGAAATTTAATATGTTGCCTCTAACATTTGAAAAACAATCATACAATTATTAAGCAAGTTTAATTCAAAAGGTACATAAATCAAGGGAAAAAAAAAAACACAACAAAATCACAGCACCCTGCCTATTTAATTTACATTGGACGAACAATACGTACAACAAATCTATTTGCTTCTGCCATCAGTTTTTGGCTTTTTCACAATTAGAACTGGACACTTCACATTCTGCGCGCAGTGGTTGCTCACACTCCCAAGAAATGCCCTGTTATTCATATCAACAATTAATAAATAGACACAGTCAGTAGAGATGATAAAATTAGTTGATGAAATCATAGCCCCCAGTTCATCCAAAGTTGGATTTGCCCATTTATTAGCTCAACCCAACACATAGCCCATAAAAATTTGAACTGATATCTATTCCAAATTGATTCATGCATGTAAAAAGAAATTCAAAAAAACATTTTCTTATGATAACCAAAAAAAATTATAAGATACTAAAACATGGTAAAAGAATAAATGAAACAATTAAAAGTTAGTGAGAATTTGTTGAGTTATAACTCCTATTTTAGCCCATTTTAACGCATGTAATTTTGGGTGGGACAATAATCTATTTATTTATTAACTCAATCCATTTTTAACAACCCAAATTCAACTCAACCCGCTCATTTGCTACATATAAACAAGACACCATTACATAATCATGGAAAAATCCTTACGTAACTATGAAAATCTTGGGAAATTCCATACTATAACTATGAATAACAAATCTATCTGTTAAAATTTGTACCAAACAAATTAGGACAATAAATAATGATCCAATCATTTTATATGAGGCTCTTTTTGTAATTAGCTCTAAAAAAGGAGGACAAAACTCTAGTACCATTTTTAGCATGCTATACATATTTAACCATAATAAATTGAGGAAAATTTGTGCTCTTGACAAATCTTGATTTTCATCGTAATGATTTTTGACTAAATATATCTAGCCTTCAATCTAATTAAAATGTACACATGTCTATGAATCTCACCTGAAAATGAACTCACTCTTTCCGGCATGAATCCAAATTTAATCTAAATACGGGTATTAGACACTTGGCGGAAAAAAAAAATTGAACTAAGTCTTACCTCTTGATGACACCATATCCATGGCTTCCCATGACGAGCATGTCGACATGTAACTTCTCCGCCGCCTGACAGATCACGTCCCTTGCATCACCATGCTCTACTATCGTCTCCACCTTAACCTGTATACAACGCAGCAACACACAAGCATTACCTCTCTACTAAAATTGACCAATTTACCCTTCATTCATCAGCAAATCTACAAAAACTAACCCCATTCAAAGCCTCGCAGGCTCGTTTCGCCTTCTCCATAACACACTGTGCAACTTCACTGCTGTACCTCTCCATGGTCGCCAATATGTCAGATGAAACCAAATACCCTGAGATTTCAACAAAATTACGAGAACTCGCCAATTCAATTAATCACATAATAATGAAATACTCATAATACTGAAGTTTTTTTACCTTCAGGGTGATCTTTCTCACCTGTTCCGTCTAAGGTAGAGTAAACAGCTCGAGGTGGTATTGAGTAGAGAAGGATAAGGGTATCATTGGAATTTCCGGTGATTATGTTCTCTATGCACCATGAAAGGGCGTAACTGCTCTCTTCACTCTCATCTACGGCGACCAAGATCTTGCGTTCCTTTGCTGCTGCATCAGCCATCCTTTCAATTCAGAACTCACAATTTTGTAATTTTAGCTGATTTTAGGAAAGTTAAGGGAATCAATATTTATAGTGTTGTCAGTAGACGGAGTGTGAGGAATTGGAAGGGACTAGGGGGCGGCTGCCTGTGGATTGAAAAAACTGTTGGCGGTTTGTGGTTTTTGCTATTTGGATCTTTTGGTTTTGAGTTGATCAGTTTGGCCAATTGATTGACGTGTTGTGATCAGTATGGCGTGGCATAGAAAAACGTTACTATCTTTGCCAATTGAAAATACTTCTAAACTTGATACAAATTATTAATTTTATTTTTAAATTATTAATAACTTTAAAATTATTTATTTACTTGATTAACTAAATTTAAATACATTCAGATCACTCTCGATTTGTCACAAGACATAATAAATGGTCTCAAATTGTATGTCATGTAACTCTTAATAAAAAGTCGAGAGAAGTGTTAAAAACACTCATAAACTTGGCTAGATTTTACGGGTGTATTTTACTCATGTTATAAGATTGGGGTGTATTTAAGTTCAATTAGTTAAATAAATAAATATTTTTGTAAGGATAAAACTAATAGTTTACACCTAGTGTTTAGCGGTATTTTCAATATTTCTCGATTTATAACTTTGTTTCATACATATTATGGTTTGAATTTTGAAAGTGAAATCTAAGCTATTTTTGTAGCTAGTTGAAGTTATATTTAATAAACAGTTGCACAAATTATATTATACGAAATTATCTTATACCAAATTTCAAATTATACAAACTCGAAACCCCAGCCCACGTAATTATCATTGAATGTTGGTCGCGAGGGATAATTAACTAAGACTATAGCTATGATGACTAATTAACTAGTATATGTTTGCTTAACCATGTAATTTCAATTTTTTTTATTTTCATTTTCTTTTTTATCAAATTTTTAGTGTAAAAATAAGAGAAATAAAAAGAATGAAGGGTGAATGGAAAAATATTTAAAAGTTAAAAATTAAAATTCATTTTTTCCGGTTATTTTATAATTTAATTTTATATTTGCAAAAAAAAATATTTGGGGCATCAATAAAATAATTTAAAATATAATAAGTGAAAAAAAAATATTTGATCATCAAAAATCAAAATAATAAATTAAAATTAATCCATGAATAAAAATTATAAAAAAAAACATGTGAAAAGGAGTAAATATACCCCTACTTGTGTTTTTTAAAATAAATTAAAAATTTAAAAATATTTTTTTCATTAAAATAAAGATATATATGAGTATTTGTATAACAATAGATATTCTTTTTCTACTATTATATAAGAGGGAGTTTATGATGGGACATTCTATGTGTTCCATCATAAACTCCCTATATAATATATAATATAATAATATAATATAATAAATCATTTTTTCTACTATATAATATATATAATGCGAAATGGTTTAATAGACCCTTGTACTTGTATGCGTTTGTATTATGAACCCTTCTACTTAACTCTTTATCAATTGAACCATTAAACTTAATAAAACACAATTTATCAAACCCTTCTAACCATTGACTAGGCTTCTGTGGCATCAATATGGTTGAGTTGGCAAAAGTGCGTGAATTCACTCTCGTTAAGGCGAGTGATATCCTATCTAAGTTTTAAAAAATATTAAAAAATAAAACAATAAAATAAAAAACCTTTAAAAAAAATAACTAAAAAAGGCTTTCTTCTTCCGCCAATTGGTTCACTTCCATTTTTGGCCATCTTCAACCCTATCCAATCCATTTTTCTTTCTTCTTCACACTCTTGTCATCTTCTTTAGCAGATCTTCGCATTGGCACCTAAAGGGAAACGACGCAGGTCAATGGAAGAAGAACGAGGCGGGTGAGGGTGGGATCTGGCCACGACAGCGAAAAGGTTTTTCGATCAAATCTGGTGGCCATAGTGCGACGGAGATGAAGACGGGTGAGGAATAGAGCACGTATGGTCGCCGACAAGAGTTGCGACGACGACTGAGACGACGGCGAGGAGCCTCCTAGCATATTTTTACATCGGAGACAGTAAGGAGTTTCTTGGCCATCTGATACTCCGGAGAGGATGGAGAGCATAGCGGTCGGTGATAGTGAGAGGCGAGGAGCTGGTGCGGCGGCTTAAGGTTTCTGGATTTGTGGAGGTTAGAAAAGGAGGAAAGAAAATGGTGAGGCTGTGTGATGAAGATAAAGGTTGGTAGAGGGGATCATATTTGTGGTCTCGCCGGCAAGAAGAGCGGCAACAACATCGACTTTTTTCGACAGTTGGGCCATTTCACGGTGAAAATGGAAGATGATACCAAATTTCAAATTATACAAACGAATCGCAAATTATACAAACTCCAAACCCCAGCCCACGTAATTATCATTGAATGTTGGTCGCGAGTGATAATTAACTAAGACTATAGCTATGATGACTAATTAACTAGTATATGTTTGCTTAACCATGTAATTTCAATTTTTTTTATTTTCATTTTCTTTTTTCTCAATTTTTTAGTGTAAAAATAAGAGAAATAAAAAGAATGAAGTGTGAATGGAAAAATATTTAAAAGTTAAAAATTAAAATTCATTTTTTCCGGCTATTTTATAATTTAATTTTATATTTGCAAAAAAAAAAATTTGGGGCATCAATGAAATAATTTAAAATATAATAAGTGAAAAAATATATTTGATCATCAAAAATCAAAATAATAAATTAAAATTAATCCATGAATAAAAATTATAAAAAACAAAACATGTGAAAAGGAGTAAATATACCCCTACTTGTGTTTTTTAAAATAAATAAAAAATTTAAAAATATTTTTTTCATTAGAATAAAGATATATATGAGTTAACAATAAATATATATATATATATATATATATTTTTTATTTTTTTTTTATTATTATTATTTTTTTTTTCTTTTTNGGAGTTTATGATGGGACATTCTATGTGTCCCATCATAAACTCCTTATATAATATATAATATAATAATATAATATAATAAATCATTTTTTCTACTATATAATATATATAAGGCGAAATGGTCTAATAGACCCTTGTACTTGTATGAGTTTGTATTGTGAACCCTTCTACTTAACTCTTTATCAATTGAACCCTTAAACTTAATAAAACACAATTTATCAAACCCCTCTAACCATTGACGCTTATGTGGCATCAATATGGTTGAGTTGGCAAAAGTGCGTGAATTCACTCTCGAGGCGAGTGATATCCTATCTAAGTTTTAAAAAATATTTAAAAATAAAACAATAAAATAAAAAAACTTTAAAAAAAAAACTAAAAAAGGCTTTCTTCTTCCGCCAACTGGTTCACCTCCATTTTTGGCCATCTCCATCCCTGTCCAATCCATTTTTCTTTCTTCTTCACACTCTTGTCATCTTCTTTAGCAGATCTTCGCATTGGCACCTAGAGAGAGACGACGCGGGTCAGTAGAAGAAGAATGAAGCGGGTGAGGGTGGGATCTGGTCACGACAGCGAAGAGGTTTTTCGGTCAGATCTGGTGGCCATAGTGCGACGGAGATGAAGACGGGTGAGGAATAGAGCACGTATGGTCGCCGACAAGAGTTGCGATGACGACTGAGACGATGGTGAGGAACCTCCTAGCATATTTTTACACCGGAGACAGTAAGGAGTTTCTTGGCCTTCTGATACTCCGGAGAGGATGGAGAGCATAACGGTCAGTGATAGTGAGAGGAGAGGAGCTGGTGTGGCGGCTTAGGGTTTCTGGATTTGTGGAGGTTAGAAAAAGAGGAAAGAAAATGGTGAGGGTGTGTGATGAAGATGGAGGTTGGTAGAGGAGATCGTATCTGTGGTCTTGCCGGCAAGAGGAGCGGCAACAACATCGACTTTTTCCGGCAGTTGGGCCATTTCACGGTGAAAATGGAAGATGATGTGAAGAGACCCAAACTTTTAATTTAAAATAATAAATTAAAATTTAATTTGTCAAAATTGATCAAAACTTTATGATTTTTCTTTTGTCAAAAAAGAAATTATTGTAAAAATAAAAAATGATGTGGCAAATTTTATCTGACATGACATGTGACATCAGTGCAATTGAGAATCACGATGAGTTGAAAGGGTTCAATAGGTTGAGTTTAGATGGGTTCAGGGGTCCAGATGACAAAGAGGTAAGTAGAAGGATTCACAATACAAACGCATACAAGTACAAGGATCCACCAGATCATTTTGCCTATATTTAATATATACATAAACTCCCTTTTATTATATAGTACAAATAAATATAATATATATATATATAATATAATATGATATATAATAATATAATATAATAAATCATTTACAAATGACTTAAAATATTTAATATTTAAAAGATATATAATAAAATAGATTGACTCTTAAAATTCTATCCGGGTCACATATATTGGGACAGAAAAAATAACATATATCATTTCAAAATTACCAAAAAAGTATTATAAATAATAATAATTAACAACTTAAAATATTTGAAAGATATTTTAAAAGGGTTAATTTTGTAATTTTATCCATATCACATAAATTAGGACAAAGTGACCAGCAATGTAGGTTATTTGAAAGTTACATAAAAATATTATAAATCACAATAATTAGTAACTTAAAACATTTTTTTTTTTTAAAAATGCAAATTTGGATGACTCTTCAAATTTCATTTGTGTCACATAAATTGAGACAACAAAAATAACATATATTGGGTCCATTTAAATTTATTTGTCTTATTTTTTTATTTTTTTTATATTTAAAAATTGCGTAAAAATACTATAAATCATGATAATTGACAATATAAAATATTGTTTCAAAAAAAATAAAATTGACAACATAAAATATGTTTTGAAAAAATACAAAAAACTGATTATTGAAGTTTATCTATTGTAAAAATACTATAAATCATGATAATTGACAACATAAAATATTTCAAAAAAAATACATATAAAAAATTTCGATTGATTCTTGAAATTAATCTATTGTTAAAATTTATGTATAAAATACAATAAATCGTGATAATTGACAACTTAAAATATTTATTAAAAAAACACAAAAAAAGAAATTGACTGATTCTTAAAATTAATCTATCAATGTCACATAAAATGAGACAAAAGTAGTAATATGTATTATTTAATGTGAAATTATTGAAAACTGCGTAAAATGTATTGTAAATCTTAACAATTAACAACATTTGATTAACTCTTTAAATTTTATCTATGTTACATACATTGAGACGAGCGGAGTAATATATATTAAGTATTTACAAATTATGTAAAAATATTATAAATTACATTATTAACAACTTAAAATATTTAAAAATCATATTAAATTTAAATAACTCACTATATTTTATCTGTGTCACATACATTAGGACAAAAAATAATAGTTATTGGGCCCGTGCTTAAGGGAGTTTATGCCCAAGTATAATATATAATATTCAATGAATCTCCAAATTTCATTTGTGTCACATAAATTGAGACAACAAAAATAACATATATTGGGTCCATTTAAATTTATTTGGCTTATTTTTTTAGTTTTTTTTTTTAAATTTAAAAATTGTGTAAAAATACTATAAATCATGATAATTGACAACATAAAATATTTCAAAAATAAATACATATAAAAAAAATTCGATTGATTCTTGAAATTAATCTATCATTAAAAATTATGTATAAAATACAATATATCGTGATAATTGACAACTTAAAATATTTATTAAAAAAACATAAAAAATAAATTAACTGATTCTTAAAATTAATCTATCAATGTCACATAAGATGAGACAAAAGTAGTAATATGTATTGTTTAATGTGAAATTATTGAAAACTACGTAAAATGTATTATAAATCTTAACAATTAACAACATTTGATTGACTCTTAAAATTTTATCTATGCTACATACATTGAGACAAGCGGAGTAATATATATTAAGTATTTAAAAATTATGTACAACCATATTGCTTTCTGTAGGCTTCGAATTATCGTGGTCATTTTTTAGGCTGATACAAGTTTTGTACATTTTCAATTTTTTTTAATATTATAAATCGCAATAATTCATAATTTAAAATATTTTTAAAAATATATTAAAAATTGAGTTGGTTTCGGGAATTTTATTTATACTATATAAAATGGGACAAAGGAAGCAACATATATCATTTACAAATGACTTAAAAAACATTAAAAATTACAATAATTACCAATTAAAAATATTTAAAAGCTATATAATAAAATAGGTTTACTCTCAGAATTCTATCAGACTCACATTTATTGGGGCAGAAAAAATAACACATATCATTTTAAAATTATCAAAAAAGTATTATAAATAATAATAATTAACAACTTAAAATACCTGAAAGACATTTTAAAAGGGTTAATTTTGTAATTTTATTCATATAACATAAATTAGGACAAAGTGACCAGTAATGTTGGTTATTTGAAAGTTACATAAAAATATTATAAATCACAATAATTAATAACTTAAAACATTTTTTAAAAAAAATCTAAAATTTGGATGACTCTCCAAATTTTATTTGTGTGACATAAATTAAGACAACAAAAATAACATATATTGGGTCCATTTTAATTTATTTGTCTTATTTTATTTTTTTTTGGATTTTTTATATTTAAAAAATGCGTAAAAATACTATAAATCATGATAATTGACAACATAAAATATGTTTTGAAAAAAATACAAAAAATTTCACTCATTCTTTAAGTGAATATATCGTAAAAATACTATAAATCATGATAATTGACAACATAAAATATTTCAAAAATGTTGTATGTGAGTAGTCTTATTGTGCCTTGAATAGCGTCAAAGAAAGTACAGGTTTGTGATAAAAAAACTTATTCTTTTATCCACGCAAACAATCGCTTCAAAAACTCCGTTATTAGCCCCAAAACATACCATTTATATTATTGGGCCTGTGCATAGCACGGGCAATATTATCTAGTATATATATATGAGTTGCTTTCATAATAAAAAAAGTAAAAGAACAAATATACCCCCAAACTATTATAAATTGTATGCATATACCTTCCGTCATACTTTTGGGACATACGTGCCCGTACTGTTCAAAAACTAGAGCATATATGCCCTTCATTCTAAAGGAAGACTAAATAGGGACACGTGGAACAATCTTATCCGTCGATCCGATATTTAATAAAGGGAGAAGAGACGAATTTACCCCCGAACTTTAATAAATGGTACGTCTATGCCTTTCGTTATACTTTCCGTCCACATAAGCCCCTGCCGTCCAATTATAGGTACACACATACCCCTCTCACTAACGGCCCCCTCATTTTTTACACGTGTCTTAAATCTAATCAACTACCCGTTTGACCTTTCTTTTTAACCCATAAACCAACTACCCGCCCCATAAACCCAATACCCACCCAACTTCCTCCCGAATCCGAGCTTGAGATCAAGCTCCACAGTAACACTAACTTTTTTGTTAAATTCATTAGAGCTAAATAAATGCGCAATTGAAGTTACCACTGAGCATTTTCTTTGATTATTAGCAACAGCGCCACCATTTTTCTTTTTCATTTTCATTTTCATTTCACGAGACGAATTTGAAGATGATGACGTTGATGTTGGTGAAGTAGGAAGAGGAACAATCGGAGAAATTTGGAAATTTGTTCGAGCTTTTGAACCTCTCAACCACCTCGCCGCCGCGTCGTACGCACGCGCCGCCTCCTCCGGCATGTCGAATGTACCCAGCCAGTGTCTGCACCGCCCTATACGGTCGCGAATCTCCGCTGACCATCTCCCCCATGGCCTCTTTCTCACTCTTCTGTAACTCTTCTCCACTGATAGAACATTATTATTATTATTTCTCTTTTCTGCAGGACACGTGCGTTTCAGAATTAAAACTGCTGAATTTGGATCATCATTTTTGTTTTCATTGTTATTGTAACCGAAAAGAACATGTTCTCCAACAACAGCAGCAATTCCTTCAAGAACATGGGATTTTTCATTTTCATTTTCATTAGCAGAAACAGAGTAATTATCCCAAAATGGGTCGAGGGAATAATTAGTGTTGTCAATGGAGAAATTATGATTTGGTTCATTTGGGTAATAAAGGGGTTTTTGTGTAGAGAAGAAGAATAGGATATATCTTATAGGAAATTGGGTGGGTATTGGGTTTATGGGGCGGGTAGTTGGTTTATGGGTTAAAAAGAAAGGTCAAACGGGTAGTTGATTAGATTTAAGACACGTGTAAAAAATGAGAGGGCAGTTAGTGAGAGGGGTATGTGTGTACCTATAATTGGACGGCAGGGGCTTATGTGGACGGAAAGTATAACGGAGGGCATAGACGTACCATTTATTAAAGTTCGGGGGTAAATTCGTCCCTTCTCCCTTTAATAAATGTTGGATCGGTGGATAAAATTATGACACGTGTAAGTCCGTAGTATAAAGGGTATATATGTTCTAGTTTTAGGACGGCGGGCGGGAACACCATTGTCCAAAAGTATGACGGAGGATATATGCATACCATTTATGATAGTTCGAGAGTATATTTATCCTTTTTCTATAATAAAAATATATTCGTTCTAAATAACAAAATTAAGGTGAGACCTTTTCCCTTTTTTATTAATTGTTTCGCACACATTTTTTTTGCTCACAAAAAACGATAAATCCAAAATTTATAAAATTGGGTCTACCTTTGTGTGATTTTTTTTCTTTTCAAATTAATCGTAGGAATAAGTAGTTGGTTCATCCCAACCAACAAAAGAGAACACAACACAGAAAAGCTACAAGGGAACTCTCACTTAGTTAACTCCGCCACCTCCAACGGAGCTCTCAAAGCTCAAACACTATATATCTCCTCCTTCTTCCCCTGCTCCCACATTTCAATCTCCCAAAAACCCTAACATTCACAATGCAATCTTCAATTTCTCTTTCGCTCTCTTCTCCATCCACGATCTGCAGATCGGACTCCTCCGCCGCCGTTTCCAATGCCAATGTTAATCTGTTGAATCCACGATCACTTCGATTCTGCGGTCTTAGAAGGGAGGCTTTTGGGTTGAATTCGTCTCTGTCTACGCATCGTATCCAGTCATTATCTAATGCTACGAGGCGTCCTCGTTCCAACAGAATCGTGGCTTCTTCGGCTGGAAATGGAGCTGCTTCTAAGGGATTTGATTATGATCTGGTTATTATTGGAGCTGGTGTTGGTGGTCATGGTGCTGCTCTTCATGCCGTCGAGAAGGTAAATCTACTTTTGTGTCGTTTAATTGTTTAGTACAAGCTGATACTGATGTTCACCCAATAGTGCCATGCTGTGTTTAGTTGCTGAATACTTCAAACTGCTTACACTCAGGTGATTTCAATAAGTTGAATTCTAAGATATCTTGCTCTGTTTCGGTTGTATTACTTATTTAGCTGCCTTTCTTTATTTGTCCGTACTCCATATGAATTTCTTTTTCTAGAACTAACATTTTCTACCTAACAATAGAAGGAATTATTAGCTGGAATATGTGCTTTATTTTCTTTATTACTGCATTGTTACTAATGAAGAATCATTTGTTGAAAATTGGATCTTTAAGCGTGGGCTTACCAAAGAAAAGCACAAGGGAGAAAAATAAAATGTAGAAATGTAAATAAACACATCATAATTATTTGGACAAAAAATGGAAAAAATATAATTAAGCTATATATGGTGTTGTGCCTAAACTCGTTAATGAAGGTGTAGAGGCCTCAACAGATTGATGCCTACACTAAAGCACCAATTAAGCGAGGAAAGCAGCACATGCTGGACTTCACTGAGCTTCTGGGATTAAGTGCACTTTAAGTGAGCCTTTATAACATTGGTGTGAACTCCTATAAAACATCACTTTCACTTCTATAACACTATGCAATTTAATTGTGAGATCGTCAAAGCCTGGATGGGATGGGAACGTAGGTTTAATAGGATGGTTCCTTTTAGTTTTCTACCTGATAGTGTGCATAATTACTTAAAATTCTTTGCAGGGCCTGAAAACTGCTATCATTGAAGGGGACGTAGTTGGAGGTACATGTGTAAATAGGGGTTGTGTTCCTTCCAAAGCCCTTCTAGCTGTGAGTGGTCGCATGCGGGAACTTCAGAATGAACATCATATGAAGTCTTTTGGTCTACAGGTATTTCTTGTTCATGCTCCTAGAAGCCTAATGAACACCACATAAATTCTTTTGATTTACAGGTGTTTCTTTTCTTGATCCTAGAAACCTATCTAACATGTTTAGGTTTTGACATGGGTTACTAATATAGCATATGCTCGTTAACATAATTGTTTGATTATTTGAGTATTTTGTTGCATAATCACAACACTTGACTTCATGAGGTGATGTAACATGAAATAGTTTAGGAGCAAAACTATGAAATAAGTGCTAACTTCCAGACTTCACATTGGCACTGGTTATGATATGTCCCATATCTAATTGCTATTATAATTTTGGGAGCATCCTTATTTTGGAGATGACACCCAGATATTGTGTGTATTGGGATGGATGGATCAACATGGATATTTCAGCCGAAATGTAATTTTAAACAAAAAATGTGGTTTTATTGACTATGTTTGGAGATGCACCTCTTGTTTCTAATGTGTTTGATGCTTCCATTTTCAAATGATTTTTGATAAGGATCTAGGATGACTTCAATTCATAGCCTATACTATTTAAATTTTATACATTTGACAGAACGTGTGTGCTTACTTTTTGCTTTTGTTACTGACAGTTGTTAGTAATAAGTTCTTCTTATAATATCTTTATTTTTAACATATAATGAAAAATGTGATAAAGACTGCATATATCTTAGTACCACTGTTCTTATCTGTTCCCCTTATCTCAAAAGCTTTTTGTACTTCCATGTCATAATCGTACTTGATAGTTGATACTATACTCGTATCTAAACCTGTATTACATAGAACACAAGTCCAAACTGGAAAGTCTGATTTTTTGTATTTACCCTAATATTTGAGAAATACAGAACATGAATAAGGGTCATTTTGTACCTCTCTTTTTAGGGGGATGTATATAGGGAAACAGTGATCACTGAATTCCCATAACAGTGACTTTCTAAATCATTTAAAAATCAAGGACATAGGAGTAAAAGTTGATGAAAAAATAATTCATGTAAACTACAACAATCAACATGTGTTTCTGGTACCTACTTATTGTGTTTAAATGAACTTAACACTATGCATTGTTTGTTAATTAAGTTGCATCTAGAAAGGAAGCTTGAGGGTCCCCTAATGTAACTTTTAACTCAGTCTTTCACACGTTTTTTTAAGTCTTTCACTTATCTTCATGTAAGGTTGCTGCCGCGGGATATGACAGACAGGGTGTTGCTGATCATGCAAATAATTTGGCCTCCAAGATTCGTAGTAATTTGACCAATTCAATGAAATCCCTTGGTGTGGATATATTAACAGGTTTTGGGACAGTTTTGGTACGTTTATATTTTACAGATTACTATTATCTACTACTAACCTGTGTCTGTAACCAATTGGATTTTGATGATGAAGCTTTTGTTGTGCTTTTTCAGGGTCCACAAAAAGTCAAATATGGAGATACTGTAATAACAGCGAAGGATATTATTATTGCTACTGGTTCTGTCCCCTTGGTGCCCAAAGGCATCGAGGTTGATGGTAAGGGCTTTCCTCTTAATTATTGTTGTCCATGCACAACACAGTAAAGAACTGAATTATTGAATTGCAAGTCTTTTTTATGTATGATATACTGAAGGTTGCAGCATGCAGAATAGCTTGTATTACTTGACTGTCATTGTAAAGAAGGTTTTGCATCAAGATTTGGAATTAATTTTCCTACAATCACTTGAGTTCATCTATGTTGAATTGCTGGTAGAGATTTAGACATGAGATATAGCACACACAAATATTTAACAACAGAAGCTATTTCGTAGAAAAAAGAATCAGCATTCTCATCAAGAGAACAGAATTAGCATTAGATTTTGTCATGCCAAGTCATTCTCGTTCTCTTCTTGTCCAAAGCTTCAATGACAATTATGTATATACAGCCCCAGGGCTTTGGTCTAGTGGTATGAGTGCAATGTGTGATGTGCTGGTTTAGCTGAGGGTCACGGGTACAAACCTTATCCTTCCTTTAAGTAGAGAAGGGTAGAGGGTCGGGCCCATTATCCACCTAGTTTCGAACCGTGCACCCCTAGCCCTCGGGGATGTTTTGTCTTAAAAAAAATTATATGTCTACATTTATGTTGAACTTGCATCATCTAACGATACTGATGCTTGCTTTTGCAGGTAAGACAGTGATAACAAGTGATCATGCACTCAAATTGGAATTTGTACCTCAATGGATTGCTATTGTCGGAAGTGGTTACATTGGACTAGAATTCAGTGATGTGTACACGGCACTTGGAAGTGAGGTAAAGGCTATTATACTTTCTGCCAGACTGTATCTGTAGCAACAGAACATCAATCTTTTCTTTCAAAATATGTCTTTCTATGCTGACCACTGGATAACTGTACAGGTTACCTTTGTTGAGGCTTTAGATCAGCTCATGCCCGGCTTTGATCCCGAGATTGGGAAATTGGCACAGCGAGTCCTCATAAATCCTCGAAAGATTGATTATCACACAGGTGTATTTGCAAGCAAGGTAATTTTTGAAAATAGTTGCCTGCATCCCAATGTACCAATCAGTTATCTGAATTTTGTTGCACCTTCTTCAGATAACTCCAGCAAAGGATGGAAAACCAGTGACTATTGAGCTTATTGATGCAAAGACTAAGGAACTGAAGGATACATTGGAAGTAAGTTGTCGCTTTTCTTCCAAAAGAGTTTAACATTGTTGTTACACATTCATGCTTTTGGATGGAAGCTTTATCCCTTTGGTCTTAGATCATGATTATTGGTTAAGATAATAAATTCTAAATCATATCCAACAATAAACAAATTAATAAATTTAAAGTCTGGGGATTGTAAAAGTACCTTTATTTAGTATTTCTGCAACATCATAGGTCTCATTCATCATTAAGTTAACATTGTTGGACTTAGCTGTTTATCGAAAAACAACAACAGTTGGATTGGTCTGTCTTATAGGTACTTCATTGCGAGATATACACTTGATAAGCACATTGTGATTGTAATACGAGTAAATAAGTGCACAGCTTAAGTCTATGGTATTGGATAATTTAATTACTAGTAAACTGTATCAATTTAATCAACATTCTTTCAACACATCATTTTAAACTATGCAAGAGGAAAAAAGGGACTATGCAGATAGGTCTTTCTGAGTCGTGTTATGAACATCAAAAGAGGGAGAAAAGCTTTGTTTTGTTCCCTGTAATCAGATTTAAGATCTTGTTTTTCACAACTTATATACTTCTCTGCATACACAATTCCTGTCGGCTGTCACTAGCATCTTATATGTTCTGAAATTATTTTATTCTGCTACAGGTAGATGCTGCTTTAATTGCAACCGGAAGGGCTCCATTCACTCAAGGACTTGGCCTGGAAAATGTTAGTGGCGTGAATGTTTATTGAGACGAACTTTATAAATGTTATGACATCTCATATTATTGTTTTATAAACAGATAAATGTTCAAACACAACGCGGATTTGTTCCTGTTGATAGTCGCATGCGAGTCATTGATGCCAGCGGAGAGTTGGTAGGCATGATTAATGTTCTCTTTACGTACTCTAGACAATTTTCTTTCAACTCATTAGGCTTTCTGGTCACTAGGTTCCCCACTTGTATTGTATTGGTGATGCAAATGGAAAAATGATGCTTGCACATGCTGCAAGTGCACAAGGAATCTCTGGTAACGATATCATGTGATACCAACTGCTATGATTATCATCAAGCAAGTTTTCCTGTAATTGTTGAACATTTGTCCTTACTTCTTCTACAGTTGTTGAGCAAGTTACTGGCAAGGACCATGTCCTGAATCATCTAAGTATTCCAGCTGCATGCTTTACCCATCCTGAAATCAGTATGGTCGGATTAACAGAGGTATAGTAACTTTTTTTTGGTGTATAGTCTGTGTTTCCTTATGCACTTTCTTTACTGGTTGCATCTGGATTATTTGCTCTTTAAATGTTGTCTCATTTCATTTATATAGCACCAGAAGGAAAAATTTACTGCAACAATACTTTTGCATTTTTAGGATGTTCAGCATATATTAAATAAAAGTTAGGGTTAATGAGTCTGCTTGTATAATTGTCTGATACAGTATACTGGAACTTACACAAGTGTGCCTATTTTATTCGCCTACATACACTTGATGTGTATGCAAACTCGCTGAAGCATGTTTGTATTTATTGTGGAAATTCCGCTTTCTCTAACTTGTTAACATTCAATCTGTCTTTTTTATTATGGGTTGCATTATTTTTAGTTATGAATTTTCATTATTTTCTTGCAGCCTCAAGCTAGAGAAAAGGCTGAAAAGGAGGGCTTTGAGATTGGTATAGCCAAGACTAGTTTCAAGGCCAACACAAAAGCCCTTGCTGAAAATGAAGGGGAGGGACTTGCAAAGGTGTCCATGCTGATCTTTTCTAATTGATTTTTTCCATGGACTAGTATATGATTACAAGCTACTTCTTGCAGTTTGTTTTTAAATCTGGTGGTTTTAGTCTGTCTCTAGTTTCCCAAGACTAGTAGGATTGTTTTTGTTCATTGAAACGTTTGTCCAATGCAGTTGATATATAGACCCGACAGTGGGGAGATCCTCGGTGTTCACATTTTTGGAATGCATGCTGCTGACCTCATTCATGAAGCATCCAACGCCATAGCTCTGGGAACACGCATACAGGTAGACATTAAGTTCCATTGCATTTTCTCCTCACAAGATAAACATGTATACGGGTAGACACTACCTTCCATTGCATATTCGCCTCACAAAATAAACAGTTCCTGCAAAGATTTTCAACTGATTTGGTTAGAGGTTTTTGGTATTGGATAAGATTTTATTTTATTTTTCCAATTTTTTACTTTTTGCTTTGAGGGTGTGGGATGATGGAAGGGTCATGTTTTCTTTCAATAACGAAATTCTATTTCTTTTTTTGCAATCAATTGTGATCTTCAGCTGGATTCCAGCATCATGATTCTAGTGTAAAAGAAAATATATGCCAGCTACAGTTTTAGCAACATTATCGCATTTTGCTTTATCATTTCACATCTTGCAGGACATCAAGTATGCTGTTCATGCGCATCCAACCTTGTCTGAAGTGATTGATGAACTCTTTAAGGCAGCAAAGGTAATCTCTCGGTTCCCTGTTATTGCGGCTAATTTTGTAGGTTTCTAGAGAATATCATAGTTCATTTCCCCATGAATTAGAACACCGATAATTATCCACACACACAAAAGAAAGGAATACAGTCATCTCCTTGTCAAGATGCTCCGGTGGGGGTGGTATATCATGGGATCTCCAAAATACCATTGATTCTTTAATCCCTAAATTTAGTGTATTTGGATCTTCTTGTTCTCTAATTGGGAGTCGTAAGCTGTCTACCAGGTATTTGCAGAAGTGTCCCTCACACATGTGCATGTAAAAATTGCAGGTAGGGAGGAAATTCTCCTTAGGTTGTGAACTGAGATTCTCTCTCATTTTTAACTGGTATATTAGATAATCTATACTCACAAAATACTACGCACAAGGAAATACTGGATTGTTTGTTCACCCCCTCTCCCTGTTGTCTTTTATGGGTCATATACAATAAGAAAGGATTTTTTCAGCTTTCGCAATAATAATAATATGTACATTTGGATGGCAGGTTAAAGCTAACACTTCTAGTCCAGTTGCTGAGCCAGTTGCAGCTTAAGTTTCAAGGAGCCGCTGTGATGGATTCATAATTTATAGGATTTTGCATAAGTTTCTGATTGGAGCTTGTTGGCTTGATTTTCACATGTTGTGTTGTGCTATTCTAGAAATTAGTTTCTTGTTCAACCTTTCTGCAAGTGCGCACATACATTAGTTAGTTGCCTAAATGAATTTGGGCGTAGAAACAATTTTGTTTTCTAGTTTGTTAGCATTTAAGCTTGTGGTATATATTTGTTGCACTTGGAAAATAATTTTTTGTGAGGACATTGTAACCTCTAAGTTACAATTACTCACTCGTGCATTGAGCAACGGAAAGGAATGCGGCATTGCCTTGATATTGACACTGTCCTATAAGTTACTGTAATGTAGTAATGTCCTGCGCAAATATGCTTTCATATAATGATGGGAAAAAGAACAGCTTACAAAGATGAACGAGCGGAAACAGGAGTTGTTAGAAAATGAACAAAATGAATTGAAGAGCACTCTTAGGACCCGTTTGGCCACAGATTTTCTAAGTAAAATTTGGAGAAAAAATTGGCAAGTAGTGTTTGTCCATATAATTTGTCATTATTTGGTGAATATTTTTGGCAAATAACCCAAATTCTCAAATACAAGAAAAAACTAATATTTGGATCAAATTTCATTATTTGGGAGCTTTAAAAATTCAAATTCTACATCAAACTTTTATCTTTTGCAAAAACACCCTATTTAATTGTTGTGTTGCGTTGTATTACATAATTTTTTACGTGAACAACAAAGCAATGATGGAATATGAAAGTGATGATATGATTGTTGATGAAAATGACGAACAATGACTTAGGATAACAAAGTCATCAACTTCGTCTACTTCACAATGTATGGAATGATGTTTGTTGCACTCGCTCCGAACTACCACATTGCTCCAGTGTCATGGACATTAATTGTTATTTGCTGCAATAAGATCCAATTGACTTGTTGCGAAAGTCATGAATCTTATTGCGTTGACGTTTCTATCTTGCTATGTAATACAAACATATGGTTAATTTTGATAGTTTTTAAAACTTATGTGTACAAATCATATTTCTTAAAAAGTGAAATATGTTTTTCAAATACTATGGACAAACATATGGTGAAATTTCACCCAAATTTTTATCCAAATAATATTTGTCAAAAATATTTAAAAATTTATTGCCAAACGCTTGCTTAATTTTCCGCCTTATCATTGGACATAATATTGATGTGTTAAAATTAAAAATATTCTTTTATATAATAATATCATATATATATATACATATTTTTAGATATCAAATATTTTATAACTTTGAAAATAAACAATAATTTATTAACACAATTTTTGTGTAAATATAGATTATTATATAAAATTGGGTGATCCAATTTCCACCAAAAAGTAGATGTGTTGATTCTTGTGCTTGGTATCCTACCACTCGTTTTGCACGGCGGAAGTATTTTTAGGGGAGGGGATTATAAGATTATATGGGGTGTTGAAACTTTATATTGGGATAAAGCGATGATTGATGTGAGTATTTGCGATAATTAAAAGTAGAAATTTATTTTTAAAATAGAAAAGAAATAAAAGTAAATGAAATTTAAAAAAATAAAAATTTACGTAGGTATAAATAAAGAATACATCGACAAGGGGGTGTTAGGTTGACTAGGGTTGGGCACTTATATATGAAGACAAAAAGCAAAGCTCACCCCATTAATTCTCTCTCTCCACGCCAGCCAGGTGTTAGCGTTTCGAGGAGGAGAAGACATCAAAGCACTTCTCCTTCAATCAATTCTACAGATTTGTAGCCCTAGATCAATCCTTAGGGCTTTGATTGGGTTCTTTCGGATCGGAGGAAAAGCGAACTGGATCAACGATGTTCTTGGTAGATTGGTTCTATGGAATTCTTGCAACCCTTGGTTTATGGCAAAAGGAGGCTAAGATCTTGTTTTTGGGTCTCGATAATGCCGGAAAGACCACCTTGCTCCATATGTTGAAAGATGAGGTCTCTTGCCGTTTTCTCCCTTTTTTTTTGTTTTAATTTCCCCTATTAGATATGTTGTATCATACAATTTGCGCCGTTGATTTTAATTTACATATCTAGATGTGATTATTTGTATCACAGACGGTGAAGAAATGGAGCTTCATCTGATTTTCTGAATTCTCCAACTTTCACCTGAAATTGAATTTTCCTTGATGTGGCTTTATGGGTCTTATGTGAAAGAGTTACAAGTTTGAAAAGACCTGTTTTTTCTGCTATTGGTTACTTGTAATCTTTGAATCTGAAATTGAGGTTTATTGAATTATGGCAGAGATTGGTTCAACATCAGCCAACACAATACCCAACGTCAGAGGAGCTTAGTATTGGAAAGATCAAGTTCAAAGCATTTGACTTGGGTGGTCATCAGATTGCTCGCCGTGTTTGGAAAGATTATTATGCTAAGGTGTGTTGCTATTTCTTTCTCTTCTTGTCTTAATTTAGATATTTGACTTGCGAACCGTATATTATTTGTTTCTTAGGGTGGTATTTATTGGTTGGGATTCTGTTAAGCAGTGGTGCTCTTTGGTTCCATACTTGCTAAGTTATCATTTTTACTGGATTATGTCATTAGTGTTTGTGTGTTTATGTAGTGATGATGGTTAATATGGTCTGAAAATTGACAAGTTGATTGTGAGTTCATCTTCTTGTCCACTAATGTTGGAGACTGGTTAGACAAATAATGAATTATTTACTGGAGAAAGAATTCTATTAAGTACGTAACAGGTTGTTATTGCTAAATTCATTTATGCGCTTTCTTTGTTTCCAGGGAAATAGTCCTCTACTCCCGCTGCTCTATCTTCATTCCTGATTTCTATTTTCAGGAATTTTGAAATGTTTGTGATGCTTTACCAAGAAGTTCTGGTATCAATATAGATATCTTCAACATGTACTAAGAAGTTTTCCAATTTTCTTGTAAAGAATACTTTAGCTAATATAATTTAAATTCAGGTTATACAGGAACTCAAATTGTTTATTTGATATTCATTTATTATTTCAAGTATAATGCTTAAGGCGACTTTTTTTTAACTTTTTTTCCTAGATAGTAGTTTATTGCCTTCATAATCCCAAATAAACTTCTATCTGTTTATTTGATTCATGGGAGGCATATATTGATATTGGGAGTTCGCTGATAGCACCTTACTTTTTTCCAGGGGGTGTTTCAATAGTACCTCTCCATACACAAAAAATTATCTTGTTGATGCAGAACTTCATTTAGGAAATTCTTTTTGAATCTTTATATGGATAACATAGGTATAATAGATCCCGTGGTTTTTAAGTTTTAGCCACCCAAAGAGCAGATTTTGACTGGCTGCAGCCATTTCATCTGCAAAGTGTAAAGAAGTTCTGGTGTCAAATAAAGACGTGAAAAATTACTCTTCCCGGTTGCTTTCTGTTCTGCTTTCTTATAATTCTTGAGCATCCTTCAAAATGACTAGCTTAAGATCTTTTATCCATGCCGGAACAAAGTTAGCTCTATTTCTTGTTAAATCTCTTATATAAAATTTCACTAATTGTTTCCATTGTTGTTGTTATTGGTACAATTCTCAGAATTGACATTTACTGATTTAAGATGAAAGAGAAATTATGTAATTGAAGAATAGCTTTCTGATAGAGGATTAGTTTTATGTGAGATAGCCAAGTTTATACTAATTCACTTGTCTGGCATCTCTAATAAAGATATTCAACAGAAACAGCAGAGAGGGAATCACAGATGCAATTCCTTTGTTAATGACCCTTATTCATACTTGTTTTCTGAAACTAGATTTTTGTCAGATCTGATCTAAGTTGGTATTAGACTTCTGAAAAATGCATGGCACACATGACTCCATATGAAATAATGTTTGCTAGTCTTAAAGCATTTGCCTGCAAAATCTAGAATTAGAAAATGGAAATTTGATAATGTATCTTCTCTATGAAATACGAAGTGCTATTTGACAATTTTCTGGTGTTGTGCTTATTGTAACATGTTTTTTTTCTGAAGGTGGATGCTGTTGTATACTTGGTGGATTCCTACGACAAAGAAAGGTTTGCCGAGTCTAAGAAAGAACTGGATGCTCTCCTCTCTGACGAGTCCTTGGCCACTGTTCCATTTCTTATATTGGGTAACAAGATAGACATCCCTTATGCTGCCTCAGAAGATGAACTACGTTACCATTTGGGGCTAACAGGCGTCACCACTGGCAAGGGGAAGGTAAACCTGGCAGAGTCCAATGTCCGTCCACTTGAGGTGTTCATGTGCAGCATAGTCCGCAAAATGGGTTATGGGGAAGGCTTCAGGTGGATGTCTCAGTACATCAAGTAATCATGTCTAGGAGAGTGAGATTTGTTATTTTGTTTTTAAGTCTTATTTTTGTACTGGATAAGTTGAAGATGTCTGTTTATCTCTATGGGCTAAATAGTTTCTGTGTTTTCCCCAGGTTTTCAGTGAAACAGTTAAAAACAGTGTTCTATTATATATGTCTAGTCTACATTTTTCTTTTCATTCATAGTTGTTATTTCATGTTTTCCGTTTTTGTTCCTTCAAGTGTTCTAATTTGTTCCTCCCCAATTATTGGATATAAAATTTGATTAGTGTGGGGGTAGTTCGCTACTACATACCATTAGTAATCAAGACGTGATAATCATCTACTAACAACTTGCAGCGAGGCTGCTATGTATATACTACTACCAATGCAGCTTTCTGCCTAAATATACAAAAATTTTAACATAGTTTATTTGTATATATGGGTTGGGAATAAGTGATTAACACTATAATCCTATTCTCATCACAAGATACTTTTATTGTTTTTTTTCCTTCCTCTTCGTTTTAAAGCATTGAAGAGAGAGATGGCCACCCAAACCCCCTTCTTACCACCCTTTCAGAAGGTGATGCAAAAGGATAGAGATTCCAGTACGTGATGTTAGAAAGTAGCCTACATTCGAGAGAGAGAAGGTGATGCAAAAAGTATTGAGATTCTGATATGTGATGTTAGAAAGTAGCCTACATTCGAGAGAGAAAGATTAGTCTGTGATTTGAACTCTCTCCCACCGGCAAGAATTATCTAACCTCTGATGTCTTGCTATAACTCTAAGGAGACAAACTTTGCCTCAATCCAGTTGATTTCTCTTTTTCTCTGTTACTCTAGGAGGCATCCATCCCAAATAAACTACCCACCGAAAGACTTATAAAGAAAATATTTGTGCATCTTCTTCTATTGCGATTATGTTTGCATTCTAGATATGTATAACGCTTTTTTCCTACCACGAATCTTTGTATATTGCTTGTGAAATGTAAGCTTCTTTAGAATCATAGACTGCACATACAAATAGCAAACAGGGGATGTAGCTCAGATGGTAGAGCGCTCGCTTAGCATGCGAGAGGTACGGGGATCGATACCCCGCATCTCCATTTCTTTTGCTAAAACACCCATCTCTGAACTTATAAAAAAGAAAAAAAAAACTATATAAAAGGTTCAAAAAGAAATGATATGATTATAGTGATTGTTTTTATGAAATATAAACTTATGGGTCCATTTTTGTATTTGAAAAATTCCAAATCATGATTTTTGAAGAATTTAGGATTCAACGCTGTCCAAACACCTACTAAATCTTTGTTACATCAATAGGAGAGAATTACAGCATCTTTTATCCATCTTTGTTATTACATCAACTGGAGAGAATTAGAGCAACAAGGAATGGGAGATGGAACCTACACTTGGTGACTTGCACACCTAACACATTTTCCTTCTCTTCAACCTTATGTCTCCACACCTAACATATTTGCCACTATACTGCCTTTCACTTATGAGTTCAGTTCACTTTCATTTTATTCAATCAAATAAGGTCAAAATCCCTTCAATATGTTTCTTTCTCCTTGGGGATTCGTTGATATCGTTGCAGAAAAGCAGATCAATTAGGAAGAGCCCTTCATTGAAGGGACCCTATCTATCTGTCAGCAAGGAGCAAACACCCATAGTTTAAGATGCAGCTAAGGGATTAGCCACATAATGAAGTCGAAAAATGATCAAACAATTGTGCTCTGTCCTGGCGCTTTTTTAATGCAATTTCCGCTCATCAATACTCTCACCTTTTCAACGTCTTCCCATTTTCCTCTATCAGCATATATATTGGATAACAATACATAGTTACTGGAGTTCCAAGGTTCAAGTTTAATAAGTTCCTTAAGTGCGTATTCAGCCAACTCCATTTCACCATGAGTGCCACAAGCACTAACCAATGCACCCCATATAGCAGCATTTGGTTTCATTGTCATAGTTTCCACTAGTTTATGAGCCTCCTTTAGACAGCCACCACGACCTAGAAGATCAACCATGCATCCATAATGCTCAATTGTTGGTTCTATACCATGATTAGCAATCATAGAATCAAACAAATCTCCCCCTCTTTGGACCAAACCTGCATGTGCACAACATGCTAAAGCACCCACATAAGTCGAATTGTTAGGTCTCACACCTTCATCTAACATCTCATCAAACAATTGTACTCCCAAGTCACCCTTCCCGTTAAAAGCACAGTTTGATATAGCAGCATTCCAAGAAACTACATTTTTTCTAGGCATGTCATTGAATATAATAAACGCAGTCTCCAAATCACCAGATTTTCCAAAGAAATCAACCAATGCATTGCCAACGGATACAAGATTGGGATAGAGGCCTTTAGACTTAGCATAAGAATGAATCCACCTTCCCAAATCAAGGTCTCCTAATTGAGCACAAACAGGTAACACAGTAACAACAGTAGCTTCATCAGGCTCAAACCCACCATTCCTCATCTCATGGAAAAGTGCCAGAGCCTCCTTCTCCCTCCCATTTTGCGCTAACAACGAAATCATCAAATTCCAAGAAACAACAGTCCTCTCACCCATTTGCCTAAACAGCCCAAGTCCCATATCCACATTTCCACTTTGAGAATAACCCTTAACCATCAAATTCCAAATAATCACATCTCTGTGAAGCATTTCATCAAACACCTTCTTCGCATCTATCATCCTCCCACATCCAGAGTACAGCTCAACAATCCCAATCCTTATCGACCCAAATCTGCCAAACCCAAGTGCAAGAACATGCTTATGTACTCCTTGTCCCATTTCCAAGTCCTCAAGATTAGCACAAGCCTTGAGTAAAGGGGCGAAAGTGAACTCATCAGGCCAAATGCCACGTCGTTTCATAGTGGAAAAAAAGACGACAGAATTTTGATAAGGGCCACGTAAGGAGTAACCTTTGATCATGGAATTGAAGAGAAAGATGTTGGGATTCTGGAAGTGTTGAAATATGAGGGATGCATAAAGCATTCTGTTAAGGGAACCGCAGATGGAAATAAAGTGGGAGATGAGCTGGTTAGAGTGGTGAAGGTGGTGGCGAAGGATGTGCGCATGGATTTGAGTGAGTTGGGTTCGAGTTTTTTGGCCGTGGAGCAGCCGGAGAATCCTCCGCTCAACCTCTCGGCTCCCTCTGTTCATATGAAGAAGAAGAAGAAGAAGAAGAAGAGCACAGTTAGTGGAGAGTGAATGAGAGTAGGAGTTAATAACTTTGATTTCACAAAACTCACTCAACTTTCATTCTCAACTTAGAAATCACTCAACTATGAATTCTCTGAATAAAAAATCACTCAATTTATTTAATTATTTTTTTCACTAAAAATTTTTGATATGAAATTTTTATTTTTAATCAAATTTTAAGAACCAAATATATATCCATTTAAATCATTTAATGACCCGTCTCATTTAATTCAACTCGCCAAAAATATAAAAAAGAAGAAGAAGAAGAAGAACGCTTGGGAGAAAGGAGACAAGATATAATGATTTGGGAAATTAATAATTAAATAAAAAGTTTAATATTATATTTTTGGCGGGTCGAATTAAATGGGGCACGTCATTAAATGGATATATATTTAGTTCTTAAAATTTTGGTTAAAAATAAAAATTTCATATCAGAAAATTTTAGTGAAAAAAATAATTAAATAGGTTGAGTGACTTTCTATGCAAAGAAGTTGTAATTGAGTGACTTTTGAATTGAGAATGAAAGTTGAGTGACTTTCTGTGAAAATAGTTGATAGTTGAGTGACCATCAAAGTTATTAACTCTGAGAGTAGGATTTAACCTTGACGGGAAATACTCTTGTTTGGCTGGTTCATATTTTACAAATAACAATCAAATTATTTGTATCAAATTTTTAAATTTATAAACCAAATTAAATTAATGAAATTCGGGTTCTTTATGGGGTTTTGGGAAATTTTTTTCCAGTTTTCTTGATTAAAGTATTTATAAAATATATAATTAACTTGTTTTTAAGGTATTTCTTAAAAAAATAAACAAAATATGAGATTAGTGATAATACTAAAATATTCAACAAAAAATAATAATGAAATCGCATAAATTGCAAATTAAAATGTCACAATGAAAATGATCACAATTTATAAAAATACAAAATCATGTTAAAATAAGTCTAATAAGTATTAATTACATGATTAAAATTAGGTTATGTATTTTAAATGTATAAATCAATATAAAATTAAAGAACAAATATTCAACATTATTATCATTCTTAGTGTTGAACTAAAATTTTTTGTTAACACTAGTATTGATTTGATTTTTATTAGAGTTACTAATATCTATGGGCTATAACTTTTATTGGACTATTCCAAATTCCAAGTATCAAAAAGTTCAAATGTTAAAAGAATTATGAACAAATATAAGAAATATTTTTAGAAATAATATCAAAGTAAATATTTTTAGGTATAAAATAATTTTAAAAATTATATATACAATATCGGATTGATTTGGTCTAGTGTTGACTTTTCTTTAAAGTAAAATTAAACTAATCCAAGTATAGTCGACTATTTTTTTAATACCAAATCAAGTCAAATCAAATTATTAGTCAAATATTTTTCTCATTTAACTCGATTAACGGTTTGATTAAATTTTTTATTTGATTTTGTATACCGATGTAATGAAACTGTACCATTGTGGAATGGATTGAAAACCACAATTGATATTGAAAGCCACAAATATCCCCTTCTTTTTTTTTCTTTTTTTTTTAAGTTTAAATTTGGACTCTGGGTCTATTTTATTTAATAAAAAATGGGCTCCTAAATGAATCCGCACATAAATATACCAAAAAGACTTGATCGGCCCAAAAGTGGTCAGACTAGGTGAATATAAAAGAACCCTAAATGATGGGGTTTTATAATTCTGTGCTCTCCGCCTCTTCTTCTCCTTGTTCTCATCGCCTCTGTGGAGATGTTCTCTTTTGTGCTCCCCAATTGTGGCTTCTTTCTCCTTCGATTTTGGGTGATCAACATTTTCTATCCGATGTTGTTGTTGTTGATGATATCATCTTTCAAAGGTTCATTTTTTAGCCATCTTGCTTCTTTATTTTTTCATTTCTAAATTGACTCTGCTTTCTTGTTTGAAGGTGTACTAAAAATTATTAAGTATTGAGAAAAAACTTATGGAGATGGAATAAACTTGATGTTGAGATTTATATGTAAAATCCAACTAATTCAGGATTGAGGTATTATTGCAGTTATTGAATTCTTAATTCTATATTACTACAATACTGCATTTTCTTAGAAAGGAAAAAGAAACGGTAAAATGCACTAGGCATATCTTATCTGCATCAATTTCAGGATGCAAATAGGGTAGAAAATCCTAAAATTGCCACTCGCATTACGGGTGAAAGATAATTTAAACTCCCTTGTTTTTATCTGCCCTCAAATTTGAAACCTTTGATTTATGAGGTAGTTGCAATTCTTTGGATAGCTACAAAAGTTCAACTATTGATGGTAATAAATACTGATACTTAGTTTCATCCTCTTTTTTTCTCTTATTTAAGATTATGATGATAATTGTTCTATTTATGAGGCAGTTTCATATGATCTAACTCTTCGATAGATATCATCACAATCTTAAAATAAGAGGGGGGGGGGGGGGGGGGGAAACTAAAGATCAATATTATCACCATTAGTGGTTAAACTTCTGTAGCTATCCAAAGAGTTGCAACTGCCTCCTGAGATAGAATGTTCCAAACTTGAGGTCAAACTAGAGCAAGGGAGACTAAATTCTCTTTCACACGTAAAGTTGCTGGCAGTTTTAGGATTTTCTACCCTATTTGCACCCTGAAATTGATGCTAATGAGATCAACCTGGTACATCATACTATATTTTTCCTTTCTAAGAAAAAGCAAAGCAGTAATAAAACAGAAATAGAAATTCAAACAGCCGCAATAACGCCTCAATCTTAAATTAGTTGGTTTTGCATATAAATTCTCAATATCAATTTTATTCCATCTTCACCAATATTTTTCTAATGAGACAAACTAGAGATATTGGTGGTTTTCAATATCGATTATGGTTTTCGCCTTTTTTGTCCACTCCACAATCATGAAACTCTATCAACCACATAGATATTGGATAATCAAGTTCACCAAAAACTTAAGAAAATGAAAAGAAATCACTTGATACTTTTCCTCATTGAAGATATTGAACTTAGGGTATGTTTGGTATGGTTATGAAAAATGTTGTTCAATTTTCCCATGTTTGGTTGGCTTATATGTTTGGAAAATATTTTCCAATCAACTCATTTTCCTCAAGAAAATGACTTTCCTTACAAAAATTAAGGAAAACATTTTTCAAAACTCTATTTCATCCTCTAATATTTTTTTGCTTACCCTGCTCATACCCTGTACCCGACCCTCTCCATTCAAAAAAAAAATTAAAATTAAAATTTTTCTTATTCTTTTAATTTCAAATATTTTTTTTATCCCTACCACCAAACCACAACCACCACAAAAAAAAAAAGTTGCTTTTTAAAATATTTCAAAATTATTTTTTTAAAAAAAAATTTACGCCACTCCCCCACTCACCCGCCACCCTGTCAATTTTTTAAAAATAAAAATAAAAATTGAGAAATATTTCAAATTTGATTTTTTTTTTTCATTTTTTACATCCCCTACCCCCTGCCACCCCACCCAGGCCATCCCCATCAATTTTGTTTTAAAAAAAAATAATTTATTTTTAAAATATATTTCTAATGTAAAGTTTTTCATTTTTGCACCACCCCTACCTCCAACCCCCCTTCCCCGGCGCCACCTCCCACTCAAGCAACCCCATCAATTTTATTTTTTAAAAAAAAAGAAATTGTTTTTGACAAATATTTCAAATTTTTTTAAAAAATTTTGGTCGAATTTTGGAACAGTCATCAAGGTCTTGTCCTAGTTTGGGTGTCGAGGTCGGATCCTAGATCAATTATCCTAAAGAGTATTTTTTAATCTCAAGCAAAAAAAAAAGATATTTTCTGGAAAAAAAAAATCATTCACCAACCAAACACACCCTTAATCACCATGATTTTTATCCAGTAATTGACCGTCACTCACCCTTTGGGTTCCTGTAAATTTTCCTAATATCACATTTAACTTTTGTTCAAACCAAAACAATACAAATAACTTGCGAACTTTTCATTTCAAAAGGCTTTGTTGTCTGAAAATCTGAACATCAGAGTAAAAAGGTGTATTTTCAAAATGCAAGCAACTTCAAAAACGCCATAGTAAGAATTGTTTATCCTCTCTCAGTTCCTTTAGGTATACGCATCACCAGGCAATGAAAAGTTCCTTGCACTATATATTTATTTTACATAATATCAAAGGGAAATGAAAAGAAGAAGAAAACGTCAACTACCCATCAAATCACTAGTTTGTAGAAATTTTCATACCGTAACCGTATTCTCCAAACTAGCAATGATGCAGAAAGATTTGGACACTTCAATCAGCAATGAACAATTGGAGAGGATATACTCCAAACCGTGGTTGCAATCAGTTCAGTGAGAAAATTCTGGAGACTAGCTTATCAAACATGAGATTGACGAAACTCAACTGCCTGGCTACTATGGTACCGAAATGGAATTTCTATCTCATATTTTAGACCTTTTCAAAGTAAACTACCAGCCTCTGGCAGATTACTCCAGACTAAACCATCTTCCCAATAGATTCATGGCCAAAGGCAATCACTTTTTTGAAGTTTTGAAACCTCCAAATCCCATCATAGCTGCAACATCAGGGTCTATTTCAGGTTCCTCTTCTGAGACCTTCTCTTTCTGGATATCAATACAGATCATCAAAGTAACCATCAACAAAACTTTGTTAGAGAAAGCACTGCCATAGAAAGGGAGAGTGGGGAAGTGATAAAGAAATAAGTATATGACCAAAATCTGACTCATGATATCAGTACCATAATCTCTAAGTCTAATATCCAAAAGTAAGTTTCACAGAACTACAAACCTTCTTCTCTTTCTTCTTTTCTCGACGTAAACGTTTCCTTTCTTCCTCTTCCTGCTGCTGTTTCAACATTCGCTCATCAAAATCTACAAACAAAATGAAAGATGGTCATAGCAGTTCAATATGTACATCCTAGTCCTTATACCTAAGAAAGCAGCTGTGGAATTATTTTTTAATCAGTGACAAACTGAATGTGATACAGAGGAAAAAGGAAAACCACATCAATCTTTGCTATCACTACATATAAGGTACATACTCAACCTATAAAAGCATTAACCATTCACTAAGCTGAGGCCGATTATCAATTCATCTTTTTTTCTAGTTAGATTTCTACCTTGCACAGTAAAGCTTCCTGGATCTTTGCGCTTCTTGAGTGATTCAAATCGTTGTTGGACCTGAGAATCAAGAAAAAATAAAAATTGGAGCCAGATATGTTTATCATCTAGAGTCTAAAACATTAAGCAAGGATATTCTGAATCATTCATTGTGCCTATTTATAGCACAACCAATATGAAACTTTTTGCTGAAATAAGTAATAATTGTTAGGTCTTTCTTTTGAATTAATACTTCAGAAATTAGTTGGATTCACCTAAGAAATGGATATCTCATGTATAAAATTAACTTACCACACAAGACAATCAAGTCCTTCAGTGATATTGACATTTTCCAAACAAATTTCAACTTCAGTCAAATCCTTCATACTTTCCAACACGCTCTATTAGGGGTTTAACTTACTGATATTACTGAAAAAATATTTTTTACACAATCAACGTAATTTAACCAGTTGTAACAAGTCCTTTACCCTATTTCCTTGTTACCATATTCAGGATTGCTATAAATAGTTACATGATGTTGTAGGTCAACTTCTCCTAGTGATAAAGAAGTTAAACTCTTTAAGAATGAACACAGGATTATCTATAGGTACTTCAGAATGGAGGGAAGGGAGAAACCCATAAAAAGAAAGAATTAAGCCTGCAACAAAGATCATTAATTTGTGCCAGAGAACCCATTCACTGGCCCAAATTATTTATGTATCGAAAAGCATAATATAACCATGTTATGCGCGAAGACAAAAGTAACTCCAGAATACAATGCAGACTCTCAAATCTATTGCCTTCTCAAAAAAAAAAAAATGCAGACTCAAAACTTTTCCAAAGGCATGGACAATTTATTCTTTCAAGGGACCATCTCATCCTTACGTTCCCTAAGCAAATCTACAAACTTGAAAACATGTATCCCATCAAGAGAGATAGAGTTTCACTAGAAAAACAAAATTCTAAAATCTGGTACTCAGGATCTTAACAACAAATTGACAGGACATCAGTCACTTTTGAAGAAAGAATATACCTAGAAATCCTACTCCAATACCCTTTTTTTATTTCTCAATATCCTAATGTTAGTCCAGATATTTCCTTCAGTTTTATAGCGGTGAGGAATCAACATTTTAAAAGACAAAGTTGACACTCACCCCGAACTCGCCTTTGGGTGAGGCAGCACTAAAATGCCCTGAGACAACCATGTGAGCTTTAAATCTCATGAGGCTAATGCTCAATACATGGGGCGTCAGTCCCATGCACGCTTTATCCCTTGGGATATTTATAATGTATGCCCATTTATACCCTGGATTATCACCCTGATGCCCATGTCATTTTATTTACAAATTTTCTCTTTTTTTCTACAATTTGGAAAGATGGTACTTTACAATTAAGAATTTGGTAACTGTACTGTTATTATTGTGCACAAATATTATAATACCAAGGTAGTTAAACCAGTTTCTGAGAAAAGTTTATTTTGGGTTCTACACACTTTTAAATTACTTTCATATTCTTTCGCAATTTATCTATTTTTAATTGAACATTTGTTCTTAAGAACTGAAACTATGCAAAACTATTCCTAGTGAATGATGTTGTTACTTATCAATACAGAATAGAAACAATACTTCCTTGCCAAAACATTATATTCAGCCCACCTGCTCTAGAGAGGATCTCTCCACCCGCATAGACATACCCAAAGCTCGTTGATCTGGGAAAAAAAAACATGCATCAATCAAGTATAAAACAATTGAAGCAGTTTTGAGCAAGAAAAAAGGCCAACAGGGGTGAAGTACAGCAACAAGTGAGAAGGTTATAGGTATCAATATGACATACGCTTCTTCCCGTTGATATGGTCTAAGTAGTTTGCAGAATCCTTCACTACACATTCACATACTGGGCAATAGTATCCAGCCTGAATGGAAACAAATTATTTCATTTATATCTAACAAGAAATAATATTGTACCTTAACAAAGAAACAGAAAATATTAGTGATCACTAAGCAAGAGTAAGGTGGTTTAAGTACGATATGCACAACAAGTTGTAACACAAGTGTTTTCTTTTTATCAAGAACAAAGTTTCTTATCTATGAGAGCATATATTGCAAAACCTCTAGGGTCCAAATATGCCCCGACTACATCTGATTGACAACAAATGATCCTTTAATCCAATATCTGGACCATGTCCTTGCTTCTTGACAACAAGAAGTTGAAATATAATAAATACAGAAGAAAGAAAATTGCATCGGTGCAATTAGGAATTAACATGTAAATAAGAACAGTGGAAAATACCTGCTGACTTAATGGTGCAATTGGAGTAACCACCTGCCAGAAATGAATAACACACAAATGAGAAATTGATGGATACATTGAAAATACATAAGAAGCACGTGCTGACATTGAATTATTTCAACAAGTTGAATTCAGGAACTACAAGAAAAAGATATTTGCAAGCAATAACATTCAAGACACCAGGGGAAAAGAAGGAGCAACAGAGAGGAGACCCAAAGCATGAAAATATATCCTTTTTTGCTCTTCCAATTTGGAGAACAGGGATGGGTTTCGTAAAGATTGATTTGGGGTGGATCTTGTACATATTTAGCCTAATGTTTAGGGTTCTTGGAGATAATCATGTACGGAGTTATGACACATTTGTTTTCTGTTAATTCTATTAGAATTTGACCTAGCGAAAGAGGAACTATAAAGGCAACCCAAACTAAAGAAATTATGTAAAAACATATCCCTTAGAAGGAAAACTAATCCCCATATGTCATATTATCAACAGACAAAATTCTAAATTGTGTCAATCACAACAGATATCCAAGTCCATATAACTCAGCTTCACTAAAAAGGATGCAAATGAAGGTATATACAAGACTTGATTAAGAGCCTTTTTTAATTGCCTTATTTTAAGTGTTTTTAAGCCAAAAAGAGCTTTTAAACACTTTTGAAGTGTTAGGGTAAATTTAACTAAAATGCTTATAAGCACTTTAGTTTTAAGTTAAAATGGTAAAAAATAAGTCAAAAGCCATAAGTTAGAATTTCTAACTTAATGGCTTCCAACTTATGGCTTTTGGCTTATAAGTCAAAAGCCAAAAGCCAATCCAAATAGGTTCTAAGACCTAAAAGGCCGTGAGTGTCCATCTACAAAAGTTTCTAGAATGTTCAATATGTATGGTCCGCATGTTGAGATTATTTTGAGTGCCACTTCCGAAGAGGTATCCATAGGGGGACAAGTATATTTTAGTTCCATAGATTAAGGCTTTCATGCATTCATATACTTCCGAAGGGGTGGTGACTTATCACCTACATAAAGTATAACCCCTTCTGGAACATAAAATCCTGTAGACATGCTTTACGAGAGGCAATCCACCCAACACATGCTACTTTACGAGGATCTCTAGTTTCTCATAAAATTGGCCAAGGCCAAGTGACCCAAATCATGTTCCTGTCATCAGTTTTGGACTACATTCTATAACATGTCTTCACTGTGAATATTTCAGTTCTATATGCAGTCCAAATATACTCCACCAGATTATTTGTCTTCTTCCTGGTTCCCAATCATCAACATTAAGGAGTCAATCGATTCCCCAGCATTGACAGTCCTTGTTATTTCCTAACCATTATTCCTCCTACAATGAGCACTGGTATTGTCAAGATAAAGGAGAAAGTCATAGATCTCGAGAATTCCTCCTCCAGAGTAGTATGCCATATTTAAACATCTAGCAACCCTATTGTCTTCATCTCATTCCCCACCTAAAAGTTTACATGTTACTGAAACTCGTCCTACAATCCTCTAATATATTTCCAAGACACACACAAGAGGAGAAGAGTACATTTATTATTATACAATAGCAGTCTTGTATGCAATATTTGCAATTCATAACCTTTCTCCAAGACAGTGGGACTAGACATTACAGCTTATAGTCCACTACAAACATGAAAGAGCTAAGGTTTGGCTGATGGTTTGCAAATAATAAAAACTTCTTCATCACACTAGAGGCTACAGAATTCAAATGAAATTTAAATGACAAAAAGCACCACAAAATCTCAAAGTTTGAACAGAAAGTCACAGTCAATGCAAATAAAAGAGCTGAGAACTCATATAAACTTCTGTTAATGTCATAGATGTTCCTCTCTCACACACACAATTTAGAAAAAGGAAAAAAAAAAGAGTCAACTTGAACTGATAGTTGAAAACAACATATTACAACAAAGAATAATGACGACACTATGAAAGAAAAGAAATTGTGGCAAACCTGAGTCTTTCCCAACCGAGACTCGAGGTCCACTTGATAATCTCTTGGTTTCAAGGGCTTCCTCTGCACTGGAGGTCCTTTTGCTGCACAAAAAATGATGATATTTTCAATGATGTAAAACTCTGGGTTTCAACTTTCAGCTCTATGGATACAACACTAAGCAAAGCACCAATCAATCCATCACCAATTCCACCTACATCCTACACTAGTCAGCGTCAGCTATACCAATCACATATCATATACTAACTACACCTCCATCCATACTAGTTGGGACATGGGATCAACTATATCAATCTTCCATATTCATCCTACACTGTTCTGGCACATTCCATTACTCCAGTAAAGAATATCACGTGTATCTGTAACATACAGGTCTCTGGCCAAACTAAAAAAAGACGACTAAACAAAATCAATCAAGTTAAACAATCCAAGAAAAAGACACTCCAAATGACAACTAAACAAAATCAATCAAGTTAAACAATCCAAGAAAAAGATACTCCAAATGTGCATGTTAATAATTATGATAGTCTTACACTTCGATTTCCGACCATCCGCCTCCTGCACCAAATTGCAAATCAACCATGTCAATTAACAAGTAAATAACTAAAACATTTAGGAAAAAATGGAAGATAATTTATGATTGAAACACCTGTTCATCGCGTTCACGAGCACGCTGCAAAATCTCTTCTCTGTCGAACTTTTTTCGAGAAGTATTATCAACTCCAACAACCTGCATTCCGCCATTAAAGATACCAAGCAGTTGTATTAATAAAATTAGACCAGTAAACAAAAACAAAAACAAAAAGTGAAAGAGGGATAAAGAGAAGAACTGAGGTACATGATTGCTGGACTGATCCATTGCTTCGGAAATTGGACCAGTTGCTGGTACCGCTAGTTGAGAAAAACTTGTGGAATCGACAGGGAATTGCAAGCCCCGGTCCCGGAGAATGAATATCAAATTGTAAAAACCCTAGGTCCGATTGTTCAACAAAGGAGACGAATCAATTTTCAGGAAGGAAACGGGAAGAGAGTTTTCGTTCGGTTTCAAATAAGAAAGCTCAGAAGAGGATAAGCCGACGGGTGTTTGGTCTAGTGGTATGATTCTCGCTTCGGGTGCGAGAGGTCGTGAGTTCGATTCTCGCAACACCCCTCTGCTCTTTTGTCATTGTTCAATTATTTCATCACAACTTAAATTTGTGTGCTCGTCTTCTACGGCAATTGTAACTTGTAAGAAGTCCATGTCGATAAATGTTTCTTAGCATTGACCAATCACAATTATTTTTTAATGTGAATTTAATAATGTTTTTTAAAATTTATATCTATGTTTTTTAAAATTTATATCTTAACTTGAAATGATAATTATGATTATTGTATTTTACATAAAAATGTAATTTACCCCATAGTTATAATTTCTTATATGAACCTACCATCTTTAGAACACAATTTGAGCGTTATATTCATTTTTATCTAAGTACTGATTATTAGTACGGTAGAAGTTGTTTATTATTTTTGTGACGATTCATGATCTAAACAGGTCACACATATATCTTGGTACATGCTCCTCGATGTTGAGCACTCTTTGAAGAGTGGTGAATTTTGTGATATTTTTGATTGACAATCATGTTTTTTAAGAAGTTGTTCAATTATTAGCGAGTTGAATTGTATATGTAATGTGGTGGGCTGATTTAGATTGATCCCAAATCGAATGTCGATTAATTACTTCTATTTTAATAGAATATTCAATTTGAAGATAAAATTTCAAATCACAAATTTAAGTGAAATCCATGTTGTTTTCCTTGAAAAAAAAACAAGATCATTTACTTGTCTACTTTACTGAAATTGGATATTCATTTTTACTTGTTCAAAAAATTAGAAGATAAATTTCTAATCTGTCCTTATTATTTAGAGGAATTTACGCATATAGTCACTCAAAAATAGACTAATTACGCTTCATAGTTATAGTTTGCTAATTACGATTCCTAGTTACATGTTATAGGGAGGAGAGTGATGAGCGATATTGGGAAAAGGAGGAGAGTGGCGAGCGATATTGGGAAAGGCAGAGAGTGGGAGAGAGGTGAATTGTATATTATACATATGTATTTGTATATCTGGCGAGCGAGATTGAGAGAGGGAGGAGAGAGGAGAGATGCGAGAGAGATTGGGAGAGAGGCGAGCGAGATTGGGAGAGGGAGGAGAGAGGCGAGCAAGAGAGAGCAATAATTTATATAATTCGCATCTCGTTTGTATAATTCACGTGTTTTTGTATAATTGAGTAATATAAAGTCTGGAATTATACAAATATGATAAAACTCGAAATAAATAATTGATACAAACATAAGCATATGAACTTTAAACAATTATACAAAATATACTATACAAATTACATCATATAAATTATAGGTGTCACGCCTCGAGCCTACACCCTGGACGTGGCCGGCACTCGAAGACCATTGCTTGCCCCCAAGCGAACCCTTGGCCTGGCTTTCTTAACTCAGCGGAAACCTAACTCAACAGAATAACTTCATGCAATGAAAGGTCATACAACAACCCAACTGATAAAATCTGGCTAAAAAAGCAACTCGAGTCTCGAAATAGAATATTTACATAAATACACAGATGAGAGACTCAAAACTAACTGACTGACTGACTGACTGTCTATGAAGCCTCTATAATACAGAGATAGATGTTGGGACAGACCCCGCAACATCCTAATAAAACAAAACTAAAAGAACAAAACAATCGAGTCATCCGGAAAGCAAGGAGGCTCACCACTGACTCTAGAGTGCTCAATTGGATCAATAGCGTGCTGGAGGCTGATCCTGGGTACCTGCGTCTGCATCATAAAAAGATGCAGGCCAACTGGCATCAGTTCATGGAATGTACGGGTATGCGAGCTGGACAGCTAAACAACAACTTAAGCTTGAAAGGGATACAAAAGAGAACTTACCTCGGCTCTGTTCAACTCATGAATAGTTGAACCCAATATAAAGCAATGAGACACATGCAATATATATAAAGCTTGCAAAACTATTTAAAACATGACGTCAAAATCATATATATAATATCATGAAAATACCATGCTTCCTCTCAAAGTCTACTCGTGCAATGCATGATTGAGGTCCCATACCCCCATCCATACTAAGCAGAACCCCTCGAGGAACCATGTAATTTCTACTGTAGGAGTTTCTCTAACCGATAGCCATTACTACATGCTTAAGTAGTGATACAACATTTTACCTCACGTTACCCGAGGACCATCATATACATTGCCGTGATATATGACCTTACTTTAACTTTAACTTAGTGGATCCACTAGCTTAACTTTACATGATCACCTAAAAAGTATGACCTGTCAAATGCCATGTTTGGCTACATGGTTCATATGGAGAGTTGAGTTAATATGAACTTGTGTCTCCAATTCGGTGCTTAAGACTACTCCTAAAAATACTTTAGTTCATTAGTGTTTTAAACACATCTTGCTTTAGTTGATATAATTACTCAAAACTTAGCCCAAAGGCTCTTGAAAACCCTTTCTAAAAAGAACATCTCAAAACCATAATTTAATATGACCATTGATGACTCGGGATATTTATACTGCTTAAACATTGATGGTATATCTAGAGACCATACTGTTTAAACATTGATGACATACCCTAATAACTTTTGAGAAATGAACTCAACTTTAAACTCTTGACTTAACTTGAAACTCGATACTTTTTACTTGACTTGAAACTTGAGACTCTTTACTTAGCTTGAAACTCTATACTCTTCGCTTGACTTGAAACTTGAACCTTAAAACGAAGTTGAAACGTTCAATAAAGACTCTTGAACAACTTTGAAAACTTGCCTTGACTTACTTCTTAACTTCTAGACTTGACTTCTAACTTCACTTGACTTTGATCCGAACTCGCCTTGAATTGGATTACGGATTCAAGGTATATGATCGCACGTTTATGGATGAGTTCTTGACGTTTAAACGTACCTTGGAGTGTTGGAAACAACTAGGAAACATAGGTACAATACCAATGAACATNCTCAACTTTAAACTCTTGACTTAACTTGAAACTCGATACTTTTTACTTGACTTGAAACTTGAGACTCTTTACTTAGCTTGAAACTCTATACTCTTCGCTTGACTTGAAACTTGAACCTTAAAACGAAGTTGAAACGTTCAATAAAGACTCTTGAACAACTTTGAAAACTTGCCTTCACTTACTTCTTAACTTTTAGACTTGACTTCTAACTTCACTTGACTTTGATCCGAACTCGCCTTGAATTGGATTACGGATTCAAGGTATATGATCACACGTTTATGGATGAGTTCTTGACGTTTAAACGTACCTTGGAATGTTGGAAACAACTAGGAAACATAGGTACAATACCAATGAACATAAATGGAAAAATATGAAAAAAAAAAAAAGGGAAACTTGGCGTCCTTGGCGCTCTGCAAGGCGCGGAACACCAGCCCTCGAAGCTCAGAAGGGGCCTGCTGGCGCTCTGCTAGGCGCGCCACCCCAAAGGCTGGACTTCAGAGTCCCTTTTGAGGCGCACTGGCAGGCGCGACGCGCCAACCCCTTTCCCAGAAAAATTTGACTTTTCTCCCTCTTTTTCCCAACTCTAAACCACCCTAACTTCAAAGGTTACAACCCCAAAGACTAAGGATCATAAAATCCCTCAACATATAAGAGATTCAACTCAAAACAACACAACCAAATCATGTCCCAATCAACAAGAACTTCAACAACACAACCAACATATTTTCTTGAAAATAAAACGAGTTTGGCGTGTGGGGGAAAGGACCAACCCCAACACTATGAATTCACATTCCTCAATAGGGATCACCTCCGACGATATCCACGACGATTTTGACGAAAATCGTTGTTTCTTCTTCTCCTTCTCCTCTTCTTCTCTCTCAAAGCCCTAACCCTCACTCTCACTCTTTTTTAAAAAAAAAAAAAAACTGATCTAAAAATCAGCTTAGACCCTTTAAATAACCAAAAGAATTGGTTAGGGAAAAGACCAAAATACCCTTACAATTTTCGGACGGACTTCCCTGCCAACTGCCCAACTTCCAAAGGGCATAACTCACTCATACGATCTCGGAATCGAGCAAACTTGGTGGCGTTGGAAAGATCATTCATAAGCTTCGCAAACATAACTGGAATTGCACCTAACTCATCCTGAGCTAGGAGTTATGACTGCTCAAAGTTGGCCAAAAGAACTCACTTTTTCCCATACTTAGCCAATTTTCCAGATCGTTAATTCTTTCAAAAAAAAAAAATTCAATTCTAAGCCTCTTCATAGTTATTTCAAATTGTCGGATGTTATAATAGGGATAAGGGTCTGAAAAATACCCCAACTTTGGTTGAAATTGTTGTTACGATACCAAACTTTATGGAGGACCTATTACCCCCTTGAACTATTTAATAGCGTATTTTTTACCCTCTGAACTATTTAATAGCGTATTTTAAAGGTATATATGTGCCGTGGACACATTATTATTTATAATTTTACATTATTTTTTATGTCCACGTGGGCAAATATATATGTTTAAAATACAGTATTAAATAGTCTGGGGGTAATAGGTCCTCAATAAAGTTTGGTATCATAACAACAATTTCGGCCAAAGTTGAGGTATTTTTCAGACCCTTATCCCTAAATTATATTATACAAAATTCGGAAACAACACGTTTATACGAACTTTAAGAAGTTATACACAAAATGATTGAATGTATAAGGTGACAAAATTGAAAATCCAAAGGAAATTATCGTCATATACAAATACAAACGATCGTATACACAAGAATTGTTAGAGCTTGTTTGGTATTGCTGCTGGGAGGCAAAAATGTTTTTTTTTTAGAAAAAAAAACACTTATTTTGAGAAATTAAGTGTTTGGCAAATTCTTAAAACTACTTTTAAATGGAAGCGGAAACAATTTTTCTGCTATTGGGAAGAAACTAAAAAATTCTGTTTTAAAAAAAAAGCATTAGCAGAAATAGAAAACCAATTTTTTAAGACTAAAATATCCCTTACATACATACATATTTATCAATATATCTCTTATTAATTAATCGACATATCTCATAAGTTTGGTTGATTTTTATTCAAGAATTTTATTTTTTATAATAAATTTTTTATTTTATTTATATTTTATATTATTATTTATATATTATATTGTATATATTACTTTATGTATTATTTTACAGAATTATAAATAAAAGCAACAACGATATTTTTGTTGTATTAAAAAGGAGAAAAAATAACAATGAAAGATTTAGATCCTCCAAAAAAAGTAACAAATAACAAAAAAAAATAATCTTAATTTGCGTATTATTTTATTTTAGTTTGAATTTTTAAAACATTAAAGTATTATAACAAAAAAAGGATAATAGCTAAGATTGAATCCGAAATATAGGTAATAAATAACAAAAAAGATTCTTCTTTTAAAAAAAAATCAACAATATTTATCTATGTACAATATTGATTGAAAATTTGAATATGTACATTTCAAATAATTAAATTAAAAATGTAATTAAAATTTTTGTATTAGATGTTTAAAATAGTTTCTCTCTATAAAATATTCTTACTGTTAAAAGCACATCGATACTTGTCATTCTTCGTAATTTGACTCTCAAAAGCACTTTGTAAAGAAAATAAGTCAATTACAAATTGCTTATCAAAAACACTTTTCAAATGAATTCACCAAACACAAATTGTTTTTTTTAAAAAAAAAACACTTTTCTAAAAAACTATTTTTAAAAGTGCTTCTAAAAATAAGCAGTTTTTAGCAGCAATTAGCAGCAATGTCAAACAGACTCTTAGTTGCGAATTATAAAATGTGGCGAATTATACAAACTCGAAGTCAACCAACGTAATTAATGGTTAATGTTAGTCGCAAGTGGTAATTATAACAAATTATAACTATGATGAATAATTAAGTAGTATAAGTTTGCTTAACCACATAATTTTTTCTATTATTAATTGTAGTTATTTTTAATGCATTTATCAAAGTATTGAATTTATTATATTTAAACAATAATATAATTAAATTATTATTTTTAAGAGAGGTGTCAAATTAATACTAGACAAAAATGAAGGAGGAAGTATTATTTTACTTTTATTATTTTACTCCCTAATTGAGAGTGGGAGTAGTTGGGTGCATTGCCATTAATTAGTAGTATTACACTAATTTGACGGTTTGACATATTAAACCAGAGTGGCAGGGCCCAATTGTCATCAACGTGTCATTGTCTTATTTGTTCGAACATGTCATAGACAAAGTGGAGTCTCATTCGTCAAAACTCAAAACATAATATCTTTGTTTTCTTGTTTCTTTCAGGATTTTGATTGTCAATTTTCGTAATCATATTTTCCTCTTTGTTTCGTGTGCTCGGTTACCGATAAAATTAAATCTTTTAAATTTGTATTTAAACGTTAACTATGATAACCAATCAATTATCATATTTTTAAGAAACTCATATTATGCAAATTATTGCACAACGTTTTGAAAATACTTTTTTCGTTTTTTTTATATGTCATCCTTACTATAAATAGTTGATTCATAATATCTGTCATTTTCATAAAATCAATGCATAAATTACAATATTATTCATATTATACTTTTGTAAGTTATTTGCCTTGAAATATAAATTTGACCAACATAGAAAAATTTAGTGAATAATTCATGTTCATAGGTCAAATTAATTAATCAAAATAAATTAATTCATATTCATTGGTTGAAAAGTTGACTTCAACAAAGACAAAAAATAATTAAGGGTAGAATAGTAAACTTACTTAATTTCTTAATGCACATGAAATAAATAATGGTGACATATAAATAGGAACGGGAGAGTATTAATTAACACAGACTTGCCTTATTTATAATAATTTCTTGTTTTTCATTCGCAGTACCTACCTATATGAGAGCCCAACCAAATTTGAATTCGCGCTTGAAAGTCCAGACAGGTAAAACCTTTTTTAACAAAGGTGATTCTGTACTCAAGCCGACTTGAATCCGAAATCTTTAGTTAAGGATGAAAGAATATTTCCTACTCCACCAGACCACTACAATATTTGTTAGTGTCCTATTTATTACTCCAGTCCAGTAACAACTTTTTTATTTGTTATGATAATTATTCTATCACCCAAAAAAAAGAGACTATAACTAAAATTTGCTTGTAGATTACGAAATACTACCCTCTTTTAAAAATTTATTATAATATTTATAATAATTAATATATAATTTTAAATCTTGTAATCGATCTAAATATAAGTAACTAACTAATGTTTAAAATAAAATATAATTTTTTTCTTGATATAATAAAATAGATAAATAAAATAAAAATATATGTTTGGTACAATAAATGAGTAAAAATGAATAAAAGGAGTAGTATTTAATATCTTTTTTAACATAATATATGTATAATAGTGAGAAAAGAAAAACATATAATAAAACGTTTTCTATAAATACTAAACGGACGGAGCCATTTCTCAATTTATTGTTTGTTTCTTCCCCTCCTTTTGAAAAACTCACAAGAACAAGAAGAGGAGCTAGTAGAAAAGAAAAAAATGGGGAGATCACAGATCTGTAGTGCTTTAGCAATTTTAGCTTTGTTCTTCTTCTCTTCAGCTTTGGCAGATGATGTCGTTGTTTTGACCGAAGAGAACTTCGACAAGGAGATCGGTCACGATCGCGCCGCTCTCGTTGAGTTCTACGCTCCTTGGTTCGTACATCTTTCTGATTTTCTTTACCAATTATGCGGATATATTATCTTCTTTTGATTTAGTAATTTGCGAATTTTGATAGATGCACTGTATTGTGAATGTCAGTGTTCTGTTAATTGTGTGTTTCGGTAATTAGATCTGTGATTTTCTTGATCTAAGATAGTGTGATCCGATTTGATTTGCAATAGCTAAGATGTAGTTATTGCTTCGTAATATAATCGATTTGATTAATTTGTTCGTTTCCTAGAGTTGTTTTAGTTCATTTGATTGTCAGTGTGTTGTGCACTGCAGCAAATTGATTTAAGTTTCTTGTTTCTTGAGGTTTTTAGATGTTAAGTTTCTCATGATTGGATATAACGATGTGTGATGTGCTATTGTAATTCTAGATACTATTATTGCAGAATCTTGAGCCTAAACTAATATCTCAGGAGTGTTTATGGGATTGATTTGAGTATAGTGTTATATGGGTGCAAATCTTGCTTTTGTATATGGAGTTCTTGTTGATTTTTAATTACTGAGATGCGTGAGTGCTAAATATGTAAGGTTGCTGCGAGATCGAATACTTCTAGGTTATGATGTGGACTAATTGGGTTCATATATTGGCCATGGGCAGGTGTGGGCACTGTAAAAAGCTTGCTCCCGAGTATGAAAAGCTTGGTGCAAGTTTCAAGAAAGCAAAGTCTGTTTTGATCGGAAAGGTTAGTTCTTTTGAATATGAAATGTGCTCTCAGTTTTTCATTGTGCTTGAATCATATGTAATGGAGCTCTTTCTGTGGCTGAGGCCGTAAAAGTTTTCCCTCTCTTTTTGTGTTTCTTTCCTCAATGTATCATACTTCTATTTTCCTTAAAGAAACTGCCGAATTCCTCCTATGTTTACTACTCATTCATTTTGTCTTGTGGAGAACTTTGAGCAACTTAACCAAGTAGATGGTTGTGATTTGTGCCTGATTCAGTCGATTATTTCATTTTATCTGATGGGAATGTAGTTATGCAAAATAAAAAAGAATAGGAAAGGAAAAAAGAAGTGTGTAACTGTGTATTCCTGTTTCTCCCATAAGAGAAGGTTATGTTATTGGTTTCATGTGGTGGGGTAGTTTGGGAAAAGTTCCTTTGGATAGTGATAAACTGATTATTTGGTTTGACAAATTTAGTTGGATTGGATGGAACACTGGGTTCATTTATTTTTTTACCTGTATTAGCAAATGCATTTTTTATTTGTAATTCAATTTGTTTCACCTAATTTAATGGAATTTTTCTTCTTTTTATTTTAAGCCGGTATAATAGAGTGCTGCATGACATAATCTGATGGCTCAACATAGCTGTTGCAATTAGGCAACAGGTGTGTAGAAATCATCCATCAGTTATTGCTTTCAACATACCATTGTTTAGAGGTTGAGCTGAGAATTACCTGTAACTATTGGTTTCCTTCTATAAAAATCTTAACCTATTTGCCAGCATTTTCGTTTCTCTGAAAAGCCAATCATGATGAAAATGAAAATTTTACCAAATGCTAACATTCTCTTCATTGCCTTTTTATTTATTTTTATTTTGACAAATACTTAAGTCTTTTTTCCGTTAATTTTTCCCTGTTTTTCAATTTTTGTTTTGTTAAGTTTGTGATGATTCTTAGAAACAATTCTCTGTAGATTGATTGTGACGAACATAAGAGCGTTTGCAGCAAATATGGGGTTCAAGGTTACCCCACTATCCAATGGTTTCCAAAGGGATCACTGGAGCCAAAAAAGTATGTTCATTAATTCTTGCATACTTACAAATCAGTTTTTGATTGCTTTTTTCTTTGTGATTCTTTTGCCCTACTTCTTACAATTTTTCTTATTGCAGATACGAAGGTGCACGATCTGCTGAAGCCCTTGCTGAGTATGTGAACAGCGAAGCAGGTATTAAGCTTGCCTTTGCAGCTTGAGTTTTTACCAGTAGAATGAGTTGGCTGATTGTGTATATAAGTATGTGGTGACTTTTATTGTATTTTTGGACTCCAATTCAGAATATGATATGCTACTACTTATGTTGACATTCTGTCATGGATCTATCCGAGCTTTTATGCCTTGTGTTGTAACAACGGTTGAATGTTGTCATCCATATCTGAAATTATATTACCTTCCTTAAAAAAGTCATCCATATCTGAAATCTCCCTGCTCTGTTAGTACGAGTGTGAGTGGCAACTTGGGTTGGGGAAATAACATTGTGAAATCTTTAAGATGGTTGAAGAAATAAATTGACACCTTTATATTTGTAGTCTTAATCTCTCTCCGTCCCTCTGCATGTAGTGAAGCTCACTTCGTTAAGCTCCTTTTCCTTAAGGTCAGCTTCCTTGAACCATATCAGGTTATTTACTTCTCGAGGATTTATACTATTTATCCAAGAGCATCGAGTACTTAGGATATTCATATTCTCTGTAACGGCAATCTGTTCATCACTTTCTGTTAGTTCAGAAAAGGAGAGGGGAAGGTGGAGTTTACTGGTGAGTTGGTGAATTGTTCTCAGAATGTGACAGACAGCTGTACAGTGTGCTCCATATGGTCAACGTCAATTTACCTAGAAGATGGTTAAGGGATTCCCAAAATCTGTTTGAGACTCCCTTCTGAATGGCTTATTTTCCTTTATTTAGATAATGGGTTTGGACGTGTAACTTTCAAGTATAAACTTTGGTTTCTCTTGTTAAATTTTGAGGCGAAAATGGGTTTTCGAAGTTGTGTGTTATTCTTCAGAACTGTGTTTTACTGCTTATAACTTAAGTTTCATTGGTGATACACACACAATAGAGCTCTGAGTTATTATAGAAGGGAAGGATGTGTGATACTCTATTAACTTAAAATTTCATTTTGCTATGTTGAACTTCCAGGGTAAACACATCTCTGGTTTTTTAAAAATTGCTGTTTGTATCATTTCTTCTAAACTTTTATCACGAGGAAATTTAAATTTCTTTTGTGCTTAGTGTAACCTGAAGATTAATTTGGAAGTAGATAAGTACTATGTCTGCTGGTTTTTCAATCCTATAGGATTTAGCATCCTTTTTTTTAATCAATATAACTTGTTGATGGTGAGGAGGATGATAAAGTGGTATTTTAATTTTGAGAAAAAATGGTAACGGCAAATATCTCCAGACCTTCAAGTGGATTATATCAAATATGCAGTTCTGACACTTCTGTTATCCTATTTTAGGGACTAATGTGAAGATTGCATCTATCCCATCTAGCGTTGTGGTGCTATCTTCAGATAACTTTGATGAAATTGTGCTGGATGAGACCAAGGATGTGTTGGTTGAATTTTATGCACCATGGTAAAATTTTATGATTATCTGCTTGGGAATAAACAAATCTTTAATAGACTAGAGGTGCTACGAGTTCAATATAGCTGGTTCTGAGTTCAGTGAGCCAAGGGTCATCTTTTTTCCATCTACATCTCTGATTTATGCTTTACTTTGTGTGTAGGTGTGGTCATTGCAAAAGCCTTGCTCCTGTAAGTGCATTAACGTCTTATTTTGAAACCTCTAAGAGCTAAGTTACTATGTGAAGAGATCTGAATTCATATCTGTTTATGAATGCAGATTTACGAAAAGGTAGCTACAGCATTCAGACAAGAGGAAGATGTTGTTATTGCAAACCTTGATGCCGATAATCACAAGGATCTTGCAGAGAAGTAAGTTCTACTTGTTAACTAATGTCACAAAGCACTCCTTAAACTGCATATTTGCACCAGCTTATTGAAATGTCAAAGCCGTCAAGTTCTTGTCATGACTCCTCAATCATCACCCTCTCCCTAATGCGTTTGCTTCTATAAACTTATAGAATAACTTCATGAATCTTCCACCCCTTGCGGATTCTTCAAGATACTCCAACTACCTGGCCCCTCATTATATTTTCATTAAAACAATAATTTGTGTCTAATGTTAGAATGTAATTATAGCCATCCCACTTACTCCAAGACAAGCATATTGGGGAGGCCACAATGGAGGCTTTATTTTTGGGTGTGATATAGATGATAGACAATAGATATCAGGAAATATGAGTTGTGTTGTGTGACCCTGTCAGCATCTGGCTGGGGAAAGAAAATATGGCTACCCAATAGCATACATCTAGCAATTCTTACGCCATAGTCCATCTAGTAGTGTAGTTAACTTCCAAAAACTGATCAACTAAGGAATAGAAAGAGAGGTGATGAGACAAAGCCATTGCATTTTCTCTTTTTCAAAGTTAAATGTGTGTTTCTTTTTTCGTCTAAAAGGGTAGGTTTTGTCCATTCCGCATTTATGAATTCCAAAGTATGTTGGCTGTGGAAATAGTTTGTCCCCGACTTCACGTTCCCTCAGTGTCAGGATATATGTTTCTCTGTTCCAAATTTACCCTTTTCTGTTACTGTTTTGGTGTCTCTGTCCAGCTAAACAAAGTCCTCCCTTCCATTCTATCTCGATCTCTCTGAACACATGTACATTCTTGCATGCACATGCATCATAATAATGTAAAATTTTGCTAACCAGGTATGGTGTAAGTGGCTATCCCACACTGAAATTCTTCCCAAAGGGAAACAAAGCTGGTGAGGATTATGATGGTGGCCGAGACGCAGATGACTTTGTCAACTTCATCAATGAGAAGTGTGGCACTAGCCGTGATTCAAAAGGACAATTTACTTCAAAGGTTAGTCAACAGCTGAATAAAGTGATAAATTAGAACATTATAACATCATTTTGTCCTTGCCTTTTAACTTTCCTTTGTACCTCATGGCAATAGGCGGGTATCGTCGAATCACTGGATACATTAGTGAAGGAGTTCGTCAGTGCCACAAACGAGGAAAAAAAATCTGTATTTAGCAAGATGGAAGATGAAGCTGGAAAACTGAAGGGTTCTGCTGCAAGGTAAGATTGCATTGAAATGTATATTCGTCATAGAACACCTTATATTTTTGAGGTGTAGCATGGTTCCGATTACATTGTTATGTTACTTGAGTAGCAAAGCAAGCAGGAAGAACTGATGTTCTGCACCTGGATTCGTCTTTGGTGAGAATTTTTGTTTGCTCCTTTTTCTCAAGTCCTTTCTATATTGTCTTTCTAGGTATGGCAAGATTTACCTGAAGGCTGCCAAGAGTTCCATGGAAAAAGGAGCTGATTATGCCAACAATGAGATTCAGCGATTAGAACGCATGCTTGCCAAGGTATAACTGAACTTTCTTCTTATCCATGTGCAGCAGCTATCCCCCTCTGCTCTATCTCTGTTTTCCTGTGTCCCACACAATTTTGATTACTTGGCACAATTCCTATTTCCTGTCAATAATCCACCCGTGTTAGGTGAAAAAGGTGGTGAATTAGGAATGGAGATGAATTATGGAGCATAAATTGAAACATTACTCTGCTAATTATGTCCTTCAATTGGAATTTAATAACAATAATATGCTGATAAAAGACTTCCAGTAATCTAGTGACATAAAGTTTCGAACTGTTTTGTTTGATAATTTCCAGTACTTACCTACTTGGTTGGAGGGAACTTTGAAGTTCCTGCTTTTAACTGTTGACAGAAGTTGACTTCTCTTTTGTATGCTTGATTCTACAGTCAATCAGCCCCACTAAGGCGGATGAGTTCACCCTCAAGAAGAACATTTTGGTGACATTTGCATGAAGTCCTTGTTATTGCAGCATGTGATTATACTGCCTGGCTTGGTATCACGTGAGTTTTGCCTAAGGTCCAGAATTGCATTATCTGGTTAATCTTCTGTTGTACCTTTTTGTACTCGGAAGTATTGGACACCACAGATTTATTTAGGCATTTTGTTTAGACCGGTAGCTATATCAACTTAGACTTTATGTCAGTCATGATTAGCTCGTGACCCACAACAACTAATAGGGCCAACATTTTCAGCTTCTTTTGAACAAATAATTAGTAAAGTATTATCATCACGGCACTTTAATCTTCTAACTTCTACTGCATTAAACTAGATTTCATCTCACATTATGATGCTTTATAAGCCCTAAATGGTCTGCATCATTGTCTTGTTTGTTATTGTTGTTGGATCGAGAGGGGCTTGAATGGGTGACATAGCTCGTGAGAATTCATGTTGTAGATCCAAACTTGCCTGAGATTGAGGCATGGTAGTAGTAATAAACCACTACAGGGTTCTGACTTCAGAGTGGGGTCTTCCTGCACCTTTTCTTGTTTCTGACCTATGATGTGCAGAAAACTCTATCATCATTATGATTCTAGTGTGGGGAGGGTTGTCATTTAGCATATACAATGTGCAGTAAAGATGTTTTTTTTACAAGCATTAAACATTCCTTGGTTTAAATTAATGTCTGCGACTATACTTATTTGTTCAATTCTCATTCTCATTACCCAAAAACAAAACAAAATTTTTTTTTTGGAAAACTTCAAAAGAAATCGAAACTATCCATTGGTCACATTTCTCTTTTGTTTCTCTATAACTACCTTCCCCTTGAGTCTACTGTCTGCGTAATAATCGGATAAACAAACTGGCTAAATAGATTCTTTGGATTTATTGATGTGCTCTAAATTGGACTTCAACATGATTCTCTATTTGCTTCGAATATCTGCAGATTCAAAGTTTTCGGACAAGTAGTATACAAGAAATACTTGTAGATCTTTGAATACAAGTAAAAACTGTTACTTTTATTGGTTCATATATTTCAAATCGATGATTTTTCTGTTGGTTGGCATTGGCCAATTACTTTGTGCTTCAGATTGAGGTAAGTTAAGACTTTCTAGCCTTTGATTCGAATATGTTGTCATAATTAATGGCATTGGGGTAAGAGGGTATCGTATAGGTGATGGGACGAGCATTTATGCGGCTACCTCATCTCTTTTAGGCCGATTTATGTGATAGGAGCATTCACGCGACTTTGCTTTTAAAAAAATAAAAATTGAAGAGGAAATCGCTGCCAGACAGTGATTTTCTTAAGAAAAATTTATTTATTGACGGAGTTAACAGGGGTTAGAAATAGAGTAAATGGCCAAAAACATCCTTCAATTATAATCCAAACTTAAACTACATCCTTAGATTATAACAATGAATAAATAACATCCTTAAACTATCCTAGAAGTTACAAGTTACACCCCTATCTTAGTTTTCTGTCAAAAACTAACAGATTCAAAGAGAAAATATGTCAAGCACTTGACCTATCCCTACAAATCTACCATTATTGTCCCCTCTCCCTAGCTTCTTCAGCAAAAAGCGAAAACATTAACCTACGTTTCTTTCATTTGGAAAAATATAGATAAGAAAAAGTGGAAGATAAATATTCTACCCATACCTTGCTTTCCAATAGCTCTAATATAGCTACAAGGAATTGATGTTTGGTGAGATTAATTTATGGAATGTGCAGAATAACATGAAAAATAGTTTCTTCTCTTTAAAATTTTTATATAGCTTTTCTCAACTATATTATTCCAATTTTATTGTTTAGATAAAATAAATATAATATTATATGTAAATGAGATACATAATTTGTTTTTTAATAATATATATATATATATATATATTCTATAAGTGGATATGAGAAGGGCGGTGTATACATAGTCTTACTCTTATATTGTGAAGATTTTTATAATTAATAATTTACATCGTGTATAAATGAGATACATAATTCATCTTATACCTTTATAACTTGAAGACTTTTATATATATAATTAATAGTTATTCATTTGGAATTTATAAAACAATTTAAAGTTTACTAATAGATCAATTATTTACATGTTGAAAATGACAAACATATCAAATTTTGGTAAGAATATTATTGCATTAATTTTTATGCCGTTTGATAACGGATGGTCATGCGCTTCTGGTTGAATTAATAGTTGTATCTTAGCATAAAACTAACGGGGGGATGTAATTTGCAAGTTTTTGGATAGTTTAGGGATGCTTTTTGTTTATTATGTTAAGGAAAGGATGTAGCTTAAGAGTTGGATATAATTGAGGGATGTTTTTGGCCCATACGCAAAGATATTGCTGATGTGGTAGTGATTTGTCCATTTTAGTACTAAAAAGAAATTAGTGATCCTTTATGCATTTTGGAAGAAAAAAAAGTGGCTTTTTTAGCTTCGGACTCTCATTACATGCTTCATATCCCAAGCCAACTTACTCACCATGTATTTCTCTTTCCCTACACCATGCCAGTTGACAAGACAAGTTTCACTCAGTGAACGTTGGACAACTGAAAACTGAAGTAAAATAAGGCCCAAAAGTCTTGCGCTGAGATTGGGACCTGTTCCAACATCTCAACTTGACCCAGTGAACTAAATTCATTTCGTGTAATTTTTAGAGTGGTAATTTCTTAATTAATGATTTATAAAGAAAGAGTAATTTACAAATTTATAGAATTACTCTACCAAGGCGTCTGGAATAATTATTGATTAAGTCAAAGTCTGGTTATGGTATAAAAGAATCAAGTTAAAGAGAACACGATTTAATTCATTAATCATCTAATTTATTACTTAATCATTGTAAGTTAAGTCTGTGTACACTCTATCTTTTCCGAATCGAGATTAAAAAAAAAAAGAAAAAAAAAGGTAGCCAACAAAATTGTATATATTTTAGTACTAGTCGACAGGTTCCACTAATTGGGGCCAGATCACTTTTCGTACTTCTCAGTTTCATGTGAGTTTTCACTATCCACCATATAGGCTGCAACCACACAAACAATATATGGTTTCACTATTGTTTCGTTTTTATTATATAGTCTTTCCAAGGATGACAAAATATTGATGTGAGAATTAAAGTTTATTTCTACCACACATAATGTCGTACGTGCATATGCTAACCATTTCCTTGTTATGTAAATATAAGGCATTTTATTTGCGAGAAATCAAATTTATATTTTTATATTTTTGAGATTTTTGAAAATTATTTTCTTCTATTTATTTTGTAACTGGTCAAGATATTTTAATTTTTCGTTTTATTTATTTATAGAATCAAATTTAAAAAGAAAAATTTATTCACACCTTTATTTTAGCCTCAGAGAGAAATAAAGCTATTGACTATAAGGTACGTTGCGTTACATTGCCTAATTGATAGAGTTTTTTGTTTGGTATAGCACCATATGTAGAAATTTGTCTACCTTTCATTTATCTTAGGGCATCGAAAGAAATTTCTAGTCAATTTTTCCGATGCTTCAGATATGAAGAATTTGATTAATCGATTTGGGAAAAATTGGAAAAACAAAACCTCCTCTTTCCCCAATTGGTGCACATGTTTGAAACTCCAATTTTTTCCTCTTCCCAACTTAAATATAAAACTTTTTTGCGTCCTTATCACTAAAACAAAGCCCCCCAAGCAACTTGTTTCATTTAAAAATATATATATTTATTTCTTTCTTTGTTGATTGAACTTTGTAAATTTAGAAGAAAACAAGAATTAAATAGGACGATTCAATAACGCAATAAAATTGTAGGCCCTTTCTGCCAGATTTTTCCAGCTAATTTCTGGTCACTTACTCAGTCCAACAAATTAAAAGATCAGTTAAAAACCTTAAGTAAAACTGGCACTTCTTTCTGAAGCATAAAATCTACCAAAAGGTAATTTCCAAATTTTATATACCTTATTTTCTTCAAGAAACAAGAATCAAGAATAACTCTTTCTTTTTTTTTCATGTTAGTCTTACTTTCACGTTTAGTTCATTTAAAAGAAAATGACTCTTTTAACTTCAACTTTTCTCCGTACATGTTTCATACAATAAGATTCAAAAGTCTTATTTACTTCTTTAAACATAAGTGTCATATCAAAATCAGACAAATAAATTGACACGAAGGGAATATATTTATCATCAAAGGACTTGCATTAACATCTAACTTAAACATAGAAAGAGTAACCAGCAAGGGTTATGGAGGAATGACAAGTACTTCTTTATTCTTAACCAGAGGTCTCGGATTCAGATCCCCATGAGTACATAGTCGTCTTTGTTAGGGACCGCTTTACCCTAATGTAAGATTTCTCGATGCGAATCCAAATTTAGTTGCGTTCTAATGTAGGTAAGTGGGAAAACATAAAGAGTATATCAGGTGATTTTATTAATTGACCATATATACTATAGTTCAGCTATGTCTCTATCCATATAATTTCAAGATTTAAGACAAGTATGGGGTGTTTGGTTTTCTAATGGTCCCCAAAACAGTTTGTTTATTATCTTCATACAAAGGGTACTATTGTAGAATCATGATTAGTGTTTTATCCCAATTCCGAAGGGACCATATGTAACAATAATATGACAATTACTATGCTCCAACAAATATATGTATATCATCTCTATTTCACTGACATATAGATAACACAAGGATAAGATTTTGAATAGATATTCTACTTCATTTAATATACTTTTTTTTAAACTATTGATGGGCAATTTATTAAACTGATACGTAACATGACAACAGATTCTCTCGAATGTAAATTTGGGTCCAAAGTAAACCATTGCTATTGGAACAAACAAATAGAAAACAACCCTTTCTGAGCTGCGGAACTAACAACTCTATTAGAAAATAGTGACTATTACACAGAACTAGGGGTGGAAAAATCAAATCCAATCAGTCCAACACGACTCATTCTATTTAGGTTTGATTTTGTTATTGATCTGCCCATTTGTTAGCTCAATCCATTTCAACCAACCCATTTCAACCCATAACAAACAAAGCTAAACTTAGTAAAAATTAGGCGGGTTAAATTATGATCCGTTACTAATCCGTTGCTTAACCCATTTTGACCCAAACAAATTTGGGTTGAGTTGGGTCTTGAAGCGTTGACCGATTTTGATCCGCCCAAATTTAACCCAATCCACCCAATTGTTACCCCAACAAAGAACACTATACAAGGATGCTTGATTGAGCGTCTATCCAAAACATGCAAAGTAAAATAGCGGTAAATCAACTAGATATAAATCAAGAACTCTACCTATGTTGTAAGTGACGAGTCATGATTTTCGTTGAGGGAGTACGATAAAAAAGGAAGTACTGTATGTTATATTGACAACAGATGAATGATTAAGGCAAAGGCCATGTTAGTATGTTGCTTAATGTGAAACTACTTTACGTCAACATCTAGGTAAAAAGAGACCCCATGAGAATGATTTAACAAAGCTTCACTAGTATTATTTTTATTTTCATCCAGATCTGCTTTGTCCATATTTCAGGACTAAAGTCTATAGTATATATAAAAATAAAATATTCCAAGAAGATGAGACAAAAAGCTGCTCCTTCAACACCTTTTCAACTTCACTTTATTAGATGCAAAAAGGAAAAACAAACCCAACCTTAGGCCATTATACATCACTTTTGAGTGGTATTTTTTATAGCTCTCTTTTTTTTTTTTTGTTATAATATATAAAGAGAAGGGGTATTAGAGCCAGTTTGTGCATATTTGGATTAATTTCATTTGGACTTTTTAATTCTTTAGATAAACTAAATTTTGGACAAATAAAATGAAGTTATTTAGTGTTTTTATCTTAGTTGAAATTTGAAGTTGGGATGCTTCGATGCAAAAGCGTGAGAGATTGATTATGAATGATTTCAAGAGAGATTTAAACAAAATATGATACATCTTCAACTTATCGAGAGCATAACAAGATAGGAGATTGTGAGGTTATAAATTAGGGTAGCTAAACGAGTGTTGTGTCACTTATCATTTACTCATAAATACTACTCCTGGTATTCTCTACATTATTCCTATAATTTCTTGTCCTCTGATTTCTTTTACTATTTGTTGCTTCTTGTTTTCAAAATAATTATTGCTAGAAAGGTTTTGTCATGATTTTTATGTTAGTTTGCCCTAACTTCTTCACTTCTGATATCCCTTTTTCTATACGATTTTAAGTTGTTCTTCCATTAAGGCGAAAGTTTATAAAAAACAATCTCTGCACTTCAAAAATAGAAGTAAGATCTACATTTATTTAATCTTTCATAGACCCATTTTGTGAAATTATACTAATAATATTAAAATTTAAACTTAAAATCTCATAATTTCCTTGAAAAAATTCACCTCGTGATTCATAGTTCACTTGCACTTATTACTGGGTCATCCCATTATGACTATCCCATTCGATATTTGTTATTCCTTATATATTGTTTCACTCATGCTAGCTACTTCATATATTTCAATTATTGCAAACCTATTTTCTTTTTAAAATTATTTTCAAAAGAACATCATTTTTCTAGAATTTGAAAATAATATTTTCATTTTAATCTTAAAGGAACTGTAGAGGAAACATGATGAAAATCACAAGTTACAAGAAAAGTAATTTTCTTTTATTAATTTTGTGCTCAATTAGACAAGTATGGGGGTATATCTCTTTAATCAACCATCTTAATCAGTAGAGAGCATATGCTAAAACAAGGCTGGCCTACAGAAGATACAGACAAGAACAACTCAAAACTTCTGATGATACATAATTTATTGTTTGACAAAAGGCAACAGTATCTTTTTTTTTTTTTTTTGGGTAATGGGTTTCGGTGTGGTGTGTAGGGGCCTTCTGTCTACTATTTACCCGCTGCCAAAGGCCCTCTGCTCCATCTCCATGTGCGTCAAATCATAGGTTCTTAAGAAAAATAATGTGCACTGTGTGTGTAAATAATGCAAATTCACATTCATGTGTATATCCAATGTCCTATCACTTCATATCATTCCAACAAACCTTTTAGGCTCCACACGGCACCCAAAATGATCTTTGTACCCTTCCCTTTTCCTTCCCATAACAACACATTTTAGGGGTGTGCTAAGTCAATTGTAATTAAAAGTGTAAAAGACAAATCTACTGGGAATATCAGGGATGAGGAGTCATGAAGAATATTAACTACCCTATCCCCACAACAGCTTAGCTAAGCAATTTGTATTCTAGTGCTGCAAATTTGCCATAAGCAAAGATCTAATAGGGAGTTTTAAAGGTGGCCTTTCTCTTTCTTTGAGCCCACAAAGGGAGTAGAAAGAAATGATCTCATGAATCTCTTTTTTTAACAAAGCAAAAATGGAGGATCTAACAAGAAAATGCCACAAGAGTTTACCATGAATGGCTAAACAAAATCCCAACATTAAGCATTTTTGAGGATTTTTTTAGTACATACACAAAGAGATAACAGAATAGCATAAAAACAATACCATAACAAGGAAATAAAAATCTATACAATCAACTTAAACGTATCTCTCATCTCTTGATGGAAGATGGATGATAGATATAGTAATAATAATAATAATGATTGATTAGATATACAATTTTTTTTTTTACCTTGAAGAAACTGGATTCAAAGCTCTAGCAAAGCCATTCATGGCTCCATAACTCTTTGAACTGAACCCTAAACATCCAAGCAGGCCTTGCCTATATGGCAAGAAAGTTTTCTTCCTCATTTCTTCTGATTGAGCTCGGTTTGTAGTGTAATGCAATTCATGAGGCGATGGAGGAACTCTTCTCTTCCCAATCCCACTTCCATTCACGGGCTTTTTCTTCTTCTCTTTTGTATTCCCATTTTGTTTATCTTTTTTTGTTTCAGATGTATTTGCAGAATCAGTTGGAGTTTTGTTGGTTGCAATTTTGTCAAGCTTTTTGTCTTTCACAGGTGAAAATGATATCCCACTCCAAAACTTGTGGCCGTTGTTTCTTCCTTCGCTTTTACTTCTATATAAAAACTCCTTCAGGAATACCCATCTTTTTGAACTCCTCCCGACTGAAGAAGACCTCGAAGAAGATCCAGAAGGGCATGGCGTCGTTTCATTCGAAGTTTCTTCTTCATCATCTTGCTTAATCTCTTCATTTTCATTCTTCTCTTTCTTCTTCTCATTGATTACTACTTCCAATTCCTCCTCTTCATAATCCTCCTGCCATTCATACGACGTCGTCCGAAGTGGTGACATGGATCTAGTCCTTCTCCTCAATGATCTACTCCGCAGCTTCAAATCTCTTCCTCTGCAACTTTTCTCTTCTTCATCCTCATTTTCGTCGAGATCAAGCAATGGTGCTAGGACTTGTGGACGTTTAAGGTGAGTGGACAGCTTCATCGGCCGGATCTGTCCGTTTAAGAACAACTCATCAGCCGAGCTCATGGATCCATCGGCGCCGCCGCCGCCCTCAGTGGTAAGTCTAGCAGAGAAATCAAAATCTTCAGAAGGTGATGAAATTGTAGTGCTAACAGCATTTTTCACGCTGGTAGTTGATAAAACGAAATGCATAGGACTCGCCGGAGCACTGTAATAGAAGCCACAGTGTGGTTGACCACGGCCTGGACTTGACGGAGCACTAACATATGGAGTTGAACATGAACTATCAATATCGTCTGAAAACATGCCGGCTTCCGCCGCCGAACCAGTTTCATGTTCGGATTCCGGCACGGCGGAGGAAGTGGTGATGATGGAGGAGTGATTTTCGAGGGGTTTCATTATTTTCTGCGAAAGGTTTGTGCTGGGAATGTGTAGTGAGTGATGTATGCATAAAAAATAGAGAGAAGTAGGAGGGGCTTTTTGGGAAGTGAAAAAGGTTAGAGAATGACCTAAAATGTTGAGATATATAACGACTATGCCACTGGGAGTAGCAGGTCAGGAGCTTATTACTGCTGGTATTTTTTTCCTAATAAAATAATAGTAATAGTTATTTTTGTCATAAAGAAAGTGTTATCCTCACAAAAATAACATTTAGTAGGCGTTTGGCCATGCGATATCATACCACGATATGGTGTCGTGAAATGAAATCAGCGTTTGGACATGCGATTTTACGCTGATTTCATCTCATGATTCCATATCATGAGAGGTGATCATATTCTCCAAAAACCATGATATGGAATCACCATGTGATTTCATATCATGATTTGAGATATTTTAATACAATAATTGATCCATGAGTTTATATTTTGTTAAAACAACCCCACATTTATATCTACTAACCATTTGTTTCATATGTAAATAAAATTTATAATCACATCATTACTTTTTAAAATTTATTATTCTCACCAATATAAAATTTATTATCACTTTAAATTTGGTGAATATAAATGATAAAGTAGAAATTCATTTGGTGAATATAAATGAGAACAAAGGGAGTAATACTTTTTTGATTTTTCATAATAAAAAAAAACGTCTTAATCTTATGACTAAGCATAATATTGATAAAAGACAATTTTCATTGGCGGTGCCGCACTTTCTTAATCTTAGTATTTGCAAAATGTTCGTTCACATGACTGAAGGATATCAAGTCCAATTGATTGAGGACTTAGGAAAATTTGATCAATTAGTTATTAATATTTAGTCAAGTGGACTAGTTATAATTTTTTTGATTAAATTTTATTAGAAGTGTTTTTGACTCAAACTTGTGGTAACTTTTTAAAATTTCGTTATTCAATAATATTTAACTATTGATTTTTCTTGTAAATAGTTAGAAGTTAGTGATGTTTGTTAATTTTTATCTTAGTGCATTTAACTTCTAAGTTAATATTTACTCACTAATGTATGTTTTTTTTCTACTTTATAGGTTATTTGTAAGAGTAGTTGAGAGATATGAACATATCAAGTACAATTTATGTTCAATTTTTTTTAATTAAATTAAAGTTAGATGAAACAATTATTTAACTGAAGAAAAAATAACTTTATAATAATTTATTATGCGATTTTATAATTTTTATTTATTTGATAAGATTGAATAAACAATTGGGGCTATTTTAATAGTTTTACAACTTATGGGATTTTTATGTTTATGAGAAAATATACAACACAAAAATTTCATATTGCATGTCCAAACAAACCTTCAATTTCATCTCATGATTCCATATCATGATACCATATCATGATTTCATATCATGATACCATATCGCATGGCCAAACGGACCCTTATTATTATGAGAATATGGGAGTAAAAGATTATAGTTGAAAAAACCATACTACTAATTACTACTTTGAGATTGAATAATTTTACAAAAACGATACTAATTTTTTAACACATTTATTAATTGATGGGATGAGATTTTGAAAACTGTGGTATAAATTTACATGAGCATTAATTGAGTGCTCTGGACGGATGTTTCTACATTTATGATTTCTTTTCAAAAAAACATATTCAAAATGCATACAGTAGCATTTGAATAAAAGAAAAAAGTTTCATTTTTTCTCAAAAGAAAAATGAGTAATAATTAGTTTGGATAATAGAATCTCACTGTAATGTAATCTGCATATGCTAAAGAGTATAAACTATTATATACTAATTCAGTGTAAAAATAATTCTGTTATTTGAATGACCCAATTTATGATGAATTTCATTTAAAAGAAAATTTTAAACATTTCATGTTAGAAAATAGAATGACGATGCTGGTATTGTTGTGTAAATAAATGACACCGCCAAGAAGAGTTAATTAATCTAAGATTAAATGTCTTAATTACAAGTGTAAATTACTGATTTGGAGAAAAGTAATTAAATTAGTCACATTTGGAGAAAATGAATCTAGTCGTGCACTGCCAATTATTTTTTTTCTAAAAAAAAAAATCACATTAAAAAAAAACAACTTTATATCCCCTCCAATATAAAAGTAACAAAAACCATCCCAACCAATAGAAATTAAATATATTATTTTGACTTTCTTCAGCTATCAAATAGAGTTACAATTATGAATTCTTTAATGTTTGTTTAATAGACAAAACGTAAGTGTGCCTGCATGTATTATTTTTCACATTTGCAAGATGGAATCAGAAGAAACGTTGGTGGTGAAAAATATAATAAATGTGATTTCCTTTTCTGGTGAAGCATGAAAGATGTGCTTAAAACGTTTGTTCTCTCTTAAAAATTAATTAAAAAAACATAATTATAAAGTATATTATTTGAAATGTATAAAATCTCAAACAACTCAATGACTCATATACACTTTGGTAAATTAAATGAAACAACATTGTATTTTCTGTGATTTTAGAGTTTAAAGTGTTAAATATTGGTTTATTGGCTGGATTGCCCACAAGGAATGCTAATTAGCTCGTTAGTCAATAAGATTGTTTTCATTCTAAACCTTATTTTTAACGTATAATTATAATTGTATGAATATTGAGAATTATTGATTTCTATGTAATAATATGACAATTAAAATTTTCTTTAAAATAGGTTTTGCAAACAAAGAAAAATCATTTGTTTCTTAAGAATTTTCGACGATCATCAACATGAATCGTGATTATTCCAAAACTACTCATTATTTTCGATTATATTACATAAAGTAATACGTACTCAGTCTCTAGTCTCAAGAGGATAATTAATTGTAATGAGTTTTAGTAACACTAATGAAGCATAATAGTCATTTAGGAAAGGCTGGAAAGTTTTAATATATTATTTAACAATGATTTTTTTAATATACTACCCTATCTTTTTAGCATAAAATAAACAAAAACAATTGGTTTCTTGTGTTCAAAGGAAGCACCACTTGATGAAAGATAATATTTGCACACACTTTTAGAAACTCATTGTTGCAATATCTCAAAGCAATACATGAATCATGATGAATCTTTTGTAGTTCTTGTGCTTTTGAGTCAATGAGATTAGATAGGGTATCATCATTTTTTAATTTTGGTTTTTCACGGCCGATGTTTGGATTGCGCATTACAGGGTCCATTCGGGAGTGATGTTTCCAACAAGAATTTTTTCGTATCCAGGGCTCGACTGCAGGGCTCATTCAGGAGTGACGTTCCCAACAAGATTTTCTCCATATCCAAGGATTGAATTTGAAACATCTTGTTAAAGGTAAAACAATTTTACCATTGCACCATATCTCACGTTGATATTGGGTATCATCATTAGTACATAGTCAAGGGGACTAGAATTCTTGACCAATTAGAATGTCTAAATATAATCATTTTTTCCTCTTCTTTTTTTCTTCATGATGAACATATATTATCAAGAAGTAACATTTTAGAGATCTCCTGGCATGCATGAAACTTTGGTATGAATTATTATGTGTAAGACAAAAGCAAATGATGGTAAGAATACTAAGAAATATACTAAAGACTAGATCCATAATATGTTGATATTTGCTTTCCAAAAGTGTGGAAAAGGTCACTCCATTTCTTGTGGCTTACTAATGCTTAGTACTCTTGCCATGCCATGTCCCAACATAAGCAAAAGGCCTAAATTATTGCTACTCTCCAAAAATATATACATAATATAATTGTCCTCTCTTTTGTCTCATCCACTCCTCTTTTATTACTTTTATTAGTATTATTTACATTTGGGATAGCAATATTATTGGTTTTTTCTTCAATTGTTTTAAATCTTGATTTCCAAAAAAATAATTTAAGAAATTAAAATTTCAACTATACTCATTCGTAATTACATGGTAAACGTAGATTATTAAAACATTCTAAGAGCTTATTTAGATTGAACTATTTTGAGTGCTTTTAAGTTAAAATAATTTTAAAGTACTATTGGGTGCTTATAAGTTTTAAACTTAAAATGATAAAAATAAGTCAAAAGTCAATTCAAATTAAATCTGCTTTTAGTTTTTCATAAGGGAGTTTACCTTAAAGAAAATATTGATAATATAATTCAAATAACTTAATTATATGTGATGTATTACAAAAACATATCAAGTCTAATTCCATAAGTCAAATTTAGAAAAAAAATTATATACGTAGATCTAATTAATATAAGATAACAATGGAGTGTGTCAAACTTTGATACTCCGAAAAAATCCAAATAATTAACTGGCCTATAAAAATGACAAACTACAATACTATTACGTGTCCAACATCAAGATTATACTATATTATAGTATAAGATAGGAACTCAAAGACAAGTTGATCATTAACTTGCCACTTTCTTAATTATTTCTTTTTGTATCATCTTAAATCTTAGCCAAATATAGGGTATGAACCAATGGATAAATTCCTTTCAATAAAAAAAACGGGCAAGCAAAAGTCATCAAATCTATATACAAGCCAAATTGGTCTAGCACAACAAATTTTCTTAATAGGAAAAACAAAGGGGAAATATTAGTGGGGGGGAGGGGGGGGATTAATTCTCCAATTTCAATTGAGATATATTTTGACTTTTGGAGATTTATTTAACTACTACTCCATAGCCCTTAGCCATAACCTTGTTTTGGTTGATTTTAGAACCCTGTTTTCCCTTCAGCCTCTAGGGGTAATTGGGAATAGCATAAATATTTTGTTTATGACTTTGAGGAATTTGGTTTATGGTTTGAGATAGGGTTAATTAAATATGGTAAATACTCCCTCCATTCAACAATATTCGTTCATTATTTACCATGCACATTTAAAAAAAATTATAAATAAAAAGATAATTTTACTATATCACTTTTTGAATATAATAAAAATGATGTCTTAAAAAAATATAATAGAAAAATAACTATAATTAATAATAAGATAAATTAGGAACTAAGTATAAAAGTTATTTATTAATTTTATAAAACAGATAAATATTATTGAACATTTCAAAATAATATAGAAAATAACTATTATTGAACGGAGAAAATACGCTAAAAAAGTCTAGATTTATAAAATGGGCAAATAGGCATGAAAAGATTAAAGATTAAAAAGAAAGGATTAAAAGAGCATAGGGAGAAGAGGTTATAATAGAATAGAATAAAGTTAAACTTAGGGAGTTGGGAAAGAAGTACAATGGACCACACATATATTAGCCTGCAAATAACAGAGCAAGGCACGTTCCCCTGTGAGGTCTTTTCTTCCTCTGTTTTGCACTCTCACCATACTTACCCTGCCTATCCATTTTCGTGCATCCACGTTTTCTGTTACGTATACGATCGAAAGTTTACCTGGACATCTTTAATGAAAAATTATATTATTTATATCTTTAAAATTATTTTTTATATATTTAGTAGATGTTGAGTTCTCTTTAATTTTGTCGTGTAATACTTTTTAAGTATATATTGAGATGTCCGCAATTTGTTCATGATATTACCTCCTTGTAGACTGTAGTTGTTATTGATAACAAGAATATGTTTAGTGTAATTCCATAAAGTAGTAACTAGAGAATGCATAGTGTACACAGATTTTACCATAGCCTTAGTTGTAGAGAAACTGCTTTCGATAGACTATCGATTCAATAACAAACACTCCAAAGTAATATAAATAACCAAAATAAAGATAGTCGTGACGAAATACTATAGATTACCTAACAAGTCATCCTGATCAATAGTCATAACAAAACTATAGCTGCAGCTCACATTACACCATTGTCAGTTCATAAGAGAAGATCATGACTTTTACATTCTACCAAACGATGGTTAAACTACTGAATCAAAACCTTGAGAGAGGTCAAAAAGGTTTAGATAAGTTGTTATTTCACTTTTCCTTAATTTTATTTTTAAATTTTCAATTGATTATGCAAACAAGGCCTTAGATTAGTTGAGGGTGTACAGATAGACTCGAGAAGGAGGTGAACAAAGGCCTCTCCATAGGATTCTGACTTAAGGCAGCCAACACGAGGCATAAGGTTAATTAGTGGAGTAATTAATAATTAATCATTGATAAAACAATATTCTATAAACTGTCAACATTACTAATTATTATATTATTAATTCTGTAAAATTAATCTGCATAAGATTAATGAATCTAAGCAGATTATAGAATACGGAGCTCCTTCTCACCTTTCCTATATCATAGTTTGGTGAAGAGGATTTGTCGATGCCAATCAGTGCTCGCCACGTTTTAGTTGTAGCACTTTTTAATTTTTTTTTTATCCCTTTATAAAATAATTTCCTTATTTATAGTACAAAATTATCTCAGGATTTTATTTTACTTTAGATTTATGTTTTAAATATCATTTTAAAAGATATTCTAGGTCAAGGCAAATCACGATCAAATCATTTCAAGTGAAATTTTCTCATATATACATGCATCTTATGGTGACTACATATGATGATTTGTTTTATTTATTCAAATTTTATATGATAGATTCATTTTGATATTCATATATGTAATATTTATCTCGTAGATATATTAGATTTTAGCACTCAACATTCACTACAATATAATATAACTGATCTTATAAATATTTTGTAGTAACTAAAGGGAAAAAAGACAAATATACCCCTAAACTATCGTAAATGATATACAAATATCCTTCGTCATACATTTGGGACATTGATGCATCTGCCGTCCAAAAACTAGAGCATATATATCCTTTATACTAACGGACATACGCGTGTCATAATCTTATCCACCGATTTGACATCTATCGACGGATAAGATTGCGCCACGTGTCCCTATTTAGTCTTCCGTTAGAGTGAAGGACATATATGCTTTAGTTTTTGAACGATAGGGGCATCAATGTCCCAAAAGTATGACACATGGTATCTGCATACCATTTATGATAGTTCAGGGGTATATTTGTCCTTTTTCCCGTAATTAAAATAGTAAAATTTTAATTTGATAGACATTCTTCCATGACTTAATATCTTGATAACGTTACTTTGTATATATTTATTTATAATTAACACACTATTTTTTTAAAAAAAAATTGTGTGTGGGGGCAGAGGACAAATTAATGTTGTAAATAATAAAGTTGTACAATCTGCCTCAAGACTTGTAATTCTTATAAATAATAAAAAATACTTGCGGAGTTCATTATAGTTAATTGTATCTTTAGTTTTTTCTAAAACAAATAAAAAAAAAGGATTCTTGAGGCAATTCGTGTACGTCCGAGTTAAACGTTCGGTCCCATTATAGTTAAAATGCCTTGTCATAATTCATAATTTGTCTTTAAAAAAAACAATTCGTTAAAAATTAGCTCGGATACATTATAAAATAATTTAGAATTAGGAGAGAAATAAGGAATTTTGAGGTTTTTAGAAATAGAAGGGAATNTATAATTAACACACTATTTTTTTTAAAAAAAATTGTGTGTGGGGGCAGAGGACAAATTAAAATGCCTTGTCATAATTCATAATTTTTCTTTAAAAAAAACAATTCGTTAAAAATTAGCTCGGATACATTATAAATAATTTAGAATTAGGAGAGAAATAAGGAATTTTAGAGGTTTTTAGAAATAGAAGGGAATATTAGAAATAAGAAAAACATAAGACGTGTATTTCAGTAATTTTTCCTAAAATAATTTAGAATTAGGAGAGAAATAAGGGATTTTAGAGGTTTTTAGAAATAGAAGAGAATATTAGAAATATGGGAAACATAAGACGTGTATTTCAGTAATTTTTCCTAAAATAATTTTGAATTAGGAGAGAAATAAGGGATTTTAGAGGTTTTTTGAAATAGAAGAGAATATTAGAAATATGGGAAACATAAGACGTGTATTTCAATAATTTTTCCTTATTAAATTCAAAGATAACTACATCAAGAATTACTAATTACTAACTAGATACTAAATTTATTTTTTGTGCACATGATGATATTTTTTAATATAAATTAAAATTAAAATTATTGAATTCAACTGAATTGATATGTCATTCTATTAGCCATAAATTGTATTGAAATAAACCAAAAAGAATTAGACAAAGAAAACAAAATTAGAGGGAGTAAAAGCATGAGAGGATGGAGCATGTGATATTAGGGTGTGAAATGGATTTAAGTATTATAATTTCCTTATGCAAATGACAAAAAGAATGCACATGAGGTGTTGGTCAAAGTATGGAGAGTCTCTCTAACTATCAACAATCCCATCATGCATGTTTATCCCTTTCCACTTGTTAATATAAAATATTAGTAGTAATTAATGAGAGATCTATTTGCATGTGGTGCAAGTTTTCTTCATGTATCTCGCATAGTTAATTATGGACTATCCAAATTACAAATTAAATTATTGTTGGAAAAAAAAATGTGTTAAAGTAAAAAGTCTCACATTGATGGTTAATGAGATGGATGAACTATTTATAATGTTTGAACAATCCTTTTCCCTCTGAGCTATCTTTTGGGGTGTGAGTTAAATCTAAGACCTAATTTAACATGGTATCAGAGCAGGGCCCATCTCATCCAATGTTGGGACCCAAAAAAAATAAAAAAATTGCCCATGCACCAGATGCTAAGCATTAGGCGTAAGGTGGGGTGTCAAAGCAAAAAGTCTCATATTGGTGATTAATGAGATAGGTGAACTTCTTATAATGCTTGAACAATCCTCCTACACTTGAGCTATCTTTGGGGTGTGAATTAGATCTAAGACCTAATTTAACAATCTTGCACAAAGTCTTTATATTTGTGGTGGTATATAAGTTTTGGTCTTTAGTGTCTACCATATCTTTTTTATCGAGCCTTACTTTTAATTGAGGTTAATTCAGAATTTAAAATTGAAAAGTTTGATTTTTAATATATATGTATGTTTTGTGTTAAAATATTATATTCGAATGAACGGGTTGTTTTAATTAATAGCTATATTTGTCATTGTAATTGATCTACACTTAATTACAATTTGATGTGGCTAATTTTAGTATTGTTAAACAACCATATCCCATTATCTCAAATTAAGTTCTAAGATCTAATCGGTGAGGTTATAAATTTGTCAAATTATTTGTAGATCTGTTGCTTGATTAGAAAGTAGGAAACTGCCATTTGCCTATGTGCCAAGGCATTTCGACAAAAACAAAAAGAATCTTCAAAACACAAGGATCCAAAGTAGATTTGTCAATGTTTACGCGGGCTGATTTAAGCGAGTTAAGATGTCTAGAGTTCAACTGGCTTCAAAACTCCCATTATTTGTTGTGAGTTTTCTTGGTTCAACTTGCCTCAAAATGCTCAGTAATAATCCGTCAAATTCATGAAATTCAATCATCTCTCAGTATGCATATATAGAGAATAATTGCAAATAAATCTCTATTAGAATTGTTAATTATCTCATATTTTCAGATTAAAGGTTTGATTATCACAAAATTCTTCACAATTCACATCCCCTTTCGTATATTATGTCACCATCAAGATATGTGTTAAGAAACCCTTGATAATTAATGAACGCTTTCTTGATAAATTCTACCGTGTACAAATTTGGAATAATTGTACAATTAAATTTTGGGCATTAGATGATTATATATCTATTAATAAATTAAGAGAAAAAAATTAAAAAGAAGAAATATTATGACATGGAGATAAATGAGATGTCATTAAGAGAGGAGTCCATCAAACTTGGGCGGTGGGGGTAGTTAAACAGTAAGTTATCTTCATATATATACTTCATCTACTCTGCTGGATTTATGTTAAATGGACAAGATATAAATGAGATGATTCATTCCTAATTAGTCACCATCAATCAAGAATACATATTATTTTTTTATTAGTACAAGATAGAATTTCATGACACATACAAAAAGTAAATAATTTTGACAATCTTAATCTACATAAATTGTTATTACAAAGCATTAGATAAAATAAACCTAACCATTAGAACTCATTAACTAATAAGTACTATAAGGATGACGTCTTTAACAATTTAAACTTTTTGATCTTAGCTTAAATTTGAGATCATTGATTAATGTAGCGTAGGGATCTCAACTATTCTACCGCTTTTCTTTCAATGAAGTGAAACAATGATTTACTATTTTAGATCAGAATATGGTGGTTGGGCTTTTTGACAGAAGTCATTGTCTGTTTCTTTTTCAGAAGATTCATTGTAATACCAGATTAGATTTGGGTGGGGGTGGGGTTGGGGGTGCACGTTACTTTGTCAGAGCTTCGCCGGCGGCCAAAGTGGACGGCTGTTCCCAGTAGGACCACCTTTCTGGTTTTCCTTTGTGTCACGACTCACGACTCTCTTAAGCCCATTGTCATTGTTAACTCAAATCATTACGTCTTATTTATGTTTTTTTTGGAAATTAAACAGTAATATAAATCATAGTTTAACTCTCTAAATAGTGTAGTCGTAATAATATTACAAAATTAGAAAATAAAACCTAAGATTTCAGTTTGAATCATCCATTGATATAGAAATGTTTCTGTTCCAAAAATTCTTGCAGCAGTGCATTTATAGAGTAAAAAAGAGGCCATGAGAACAGAGCTTGAGCTCAAACCCAGAACATACTCTACAAATTCTGGGATCACCTATCAATACCACACGACAAAAATCAGCGGAAATTAAGCAGAAAGACTTTTCATCGTTCAAAGGATAATGCACCATATCATCCTATCATCGAGACCATGATACTATCTAAGAACATAAAATATGAACAATCACTTGATCCACTGATCTCTTTGCTTAAATTAAGATGAGCAATAAAGAACAATGCACAAGGAAACTCTAAAGTAGCAAAGCTAAAGTATAAAACTTCATGTTGATTAAATCCAGAAGAGGACTCATTCACATTAGGTCACCGATCAATTCATCCATCAAAGATGAAAGGATCTCCTCCTCAATGCCAACACCCTCTTCGTAGGCTTCAAAGCTAAAATCGGTCCACTTCCCGTATTGAGTGCTCATGTCCTTGTCAACAATCTCATCCACCATCAACTCTTCCATGCTTGTCCAGCTAGCAATCTCTCTATACACTTCTTCTGCTAACCACTCCTTTCTTTGGACCAATGTTGTCCACTTTGCCCAAGCTTCAACACCTCTGCCAAAACTCAGTTTGCATCTGAGTTCCAGGCATTCGACTACCGAATAGAACAAAACTCTTCTCCGAGTCTTCAGCTGCTCCTCTGCATTTTTGTTGGTTCCAGCCTTCTGACTCTCCAACTTGTCAAAGAGATCAAGAGCAATAATGCTCTGAACCTCACCCAACAAGAATTCTTCCATTACCAAGTCTGAGCTTCTAATTATATCTCTGATATAATTAAACTCCCAGTAAGGTGATTCATTGAAATTTGTGGAAGTCGATGTAGCAGTTGAATCCTTTTCACCTGCATCAGCAAGAGAAACGGAAGAGGCTGAGTCCAACAACTCTGCATCACCTTCCACCAAATGGGTCCTCATGTAGGTTTTCCAATTCATCATTTCGTGAGATCCATCAGGCAGATGATACTTGCTCCCTGAATCATAAGTTTCATCCATCAGGATTTAATTGATATTTTTTCAAGGAAAAATGGAAGTATGCTGGTAATTACCACTGAATAGTTTTAGCAAAAAAGAGACTGCAAATAGGACAAGTAATTCCACCTGAAGAGCAGGAAGATTATTTTTGTTTATGGAGTTGAGAAAAGAGAACTTTACCAAAATTTATCTGATCATGTGATTATGAGCAAATTATATAAAATAATCTTATCCCAAACTATAGCCCTAATAAATGTAACCTTAAGGTAATCCTTTGTTTCCCAAATTGTTTTCCTGTTTTCCATTTTCATCCATCTAACAAGCTTGGGCATTTAGCCTAAAGTGGCAAAGTTTCTACTTTTTAGATTAAAATATAATACGAAACGCCTTCTTACAGAGAGTCAAAATAAAACAACAGAAATATCATCACAATCTTAAATAGGATGGAAACAAAAGGAGGAAACTAAAGATCAGTATTATTACCATCAGTGGCTAAACTTCTGTAGCTATCCAAAGAGTTGCAACTGCCTCCTGAGATAGAAGGTTCCATACTTGAGGCCAGACTAGTGCAAGGGAGACTAAATTCTCCTTCACACGTAAATCTGCTGGCAGTTTTAGGATTTTCTACCCCATTTGGACCCTGAAATTGATGCAGATAAGATCAGCCTGGTACATCATACTGTTTTTTTCCTTTTCTAAGAAAAAGCAGTACAGTAATAATACAGAAATAGGATAACAAACATATGCAATAACCCCTCAATCCTGAATTAGTTGGTTTTGCATATAAATTCTCAACATCAATTTTATTCCATCTTCATCCATTTTTTTCCAATACTTTATAATTTGTACAATGGGACAAACTAGGGATACTAAAACTAGGAATTATCTAAACCTCACACTTGCCCCTACATGACATATAATCTCTATAACCAAGCTGAAATGCACTTTGTCAGATATCAGACGTAATGCAAGCCTACCAACAATTACTAAACCTTAATTCCAACTAAATCTATAGTGTATATATTCTGCTTCCATTGTCTTGTTCTTTGCTAAGTTCACATGGATTTAGTTTATCAAAGAAAAGGTCTGCATGGATTCCAAAACATTTTAGAATCATATCATCAGAAGTAACAAAATTTATAAGACTGCAATGCTTTTTATAAATCTAAATCTGGCATTCAGTGGTTTCAACTAAACAAAAGAAAGGAGACGGGGGACCCCAGACCTCTTTGGCTTACAGTAGGGAAAGCCTTTTATATGTCTACAGCTACTCTTTTTGTCATCTATAGGATTGAGAAATCAAAGGTAAAAATGATGACTTCGAAAATCATTTCAGAACCCCAAGTTACCAGTTTAAAAAAATAAATCATTTCAGAACCCTTAAATGACTAGTCAAATAAGAAGAAACAAAAAAACACCAAAATTATTTTCACAGCCTCCTGTTGAGCTTGACTGCTATTTCACATAATAAACTACACGACTTAGCAAAAGAAATAAAAACACCCAAAGTTATTTACTTGGATCTCGGCTCAGTAAGGAAGCTGGACAGTTCAACTTCGAAGAATTCCTAACCCTAGCCGTTATTCATGCAAAGTGGTCATGACACATTTTCACATTTGGGTACCTGTTAGCCATACACGCATTTATCATGTTGATGTACCTCCTAAGCACCTGACCTCACCCACAATTCATAAGTAATTTCCTAAATGATACATGACTTGGAGATCCTCTATTTCTTTTCACCGAGGAACAAGTATATGCGCACTTTCATACACTGACAAAAATGTGGTATGCTATGTCAAAAAGTTTCTTACACATATGATCATCATCTACATTCCAATTTCTCATTGCTTTACCTGTTCCTATTTTTTATCTGAGAGTTCGTTTGGGGGTCGGTTGGTGTTTTAGTCATAAAAATGGCATTTTGAAGCTAAGGGAATTTCAGAAATACCTGCCACATCTGAGTTGCAGTAAGCCGGAGGTCATCAACAGAAGAGTGACCGTGGTCACCTGCTTTTTCATTAAGCAAATCAACTTGAGGTCTCCTCCCATGTGCTACAATGGACACACTATCTTCAAAAGTACTGGCAGAAATAGAAGCAGTCCCCGTTTTGATGAAATCTTCACAAGATGGTCTGACTTTAGAAGTTAATTCTTTAATCTTTTGTTCTAAGAGAATACCTAAATCATCACCACCAATGGGAAAAGAAGGCATTGTTGATGTCCTTGAATCAGACTGAGCATCATAAGAATCTGGAAAGAGACACAAAGCATTGTTCTTTTCCAAAACATGACTTGATGATGTGGGGCCAGTCATTGATTTTTTGATGGGTGAGGTGAAAGTAAATGACACCACATCACTCCCATTTTTCCTGTCAGCTGTTTCCCAATTGGAGCATCCTTCAATAGCTAAGTTACATTTTATAGACCTCTCATGTTTACTCTTCATCATATTGTCAGCACCACATCCATCAGAACCAATATCGACATTGACTGACTGTTTCTTTCCAGTAAAGGACCTCACTCTGGAGTCCCTAGATGATGAAAGGTCCTTTCCAACGTCAGTTTCTACAATACTTGCAATTCCGGTAGCAGTTGTGGTATTTACAACAATTCTACTTACAGTCTTGGTTGACCTAGACATGTTACCAGTAGATGATAATTTTTTCTCTTTTTGGTAGGGAGCTGAAGTTTTCGAATTCTCCCCGTCTTTATTAGATGCAGAGTTCTGCTTCTGGTTGTTCTGCCTGAGCACATCAGAAGGCCGGTTGAGTGAATTTTTCCTTTCCCCCCCTTTTACACTTGGCCGCCTCCGACCAGACTTAGACTCATTCTGTTCTTTCTGGTTCAATGGGTTCTTACTAGAAGTAGATTCCTTCCCCTCTCTTTTCTGAACATTGGTCTTTGCCTGAACTGCTAGTGAAACTGACTTCTCCTTCCCCTTATTTTGGGATATATCTCTTCTTGATACCTCAGAAACCCTCAATTGACGCATATTATCTGATTGAACCTGGACTCTTTCGCAGGGTTGTCTTCTGACGTTTTTTACAGAATTTTGTTCTTTTGGCCTGTGCGGTGCTTCATAATTACTAGACTGTCTCTGAACAGCCTCTATTTGATCTCTCAAGTCCCGTATTCTCAAAGGGGCAGAGGAAGACCCAGAAGATTGCACCTTTTCTCTGGCAGCGGGTCGAGGACTCTGCTGGTATATTTTAGCAGCTGCCTCTATTATGTAAGCTGCATTCTTAGGAGGGATGAACCCAGGACTCTTGATAGGAGATAACAATCTGGGTTGAGTAACTGCAATAGGTTTAGCTGATTTTGGAGGCAATACCTCACTTTGAAACCTCTCGATGGGCCGGCTCTGCACCTTCTGCAGCCCTACTTCGACAGGGTTTCTCTTAAATCCATCCAATTTATTTCGCATGTTACCATCGACTATCATATGATGTTCATTCTGGAAATCAGCTATAAAACTTAGGTATGGAGAATCTCTGAAGGAGTGACAATCAGAGGATGAGTTAAAATAGGGATCAGACTCTTTTGAAGTTGGCAAAGAATCCAATCCCATAAGACGTGCAACAACCCCAGGTGCTTTTTGACCATAACTTTCATCCTCAGCTACTGATGAAGCGCTATAGAAATCATAGTTCTGCTTGGAGTTGGAACCAAGACTATGATCATGAGCCTTCAATAATATACAGATTATCAAAATGACAGACCAAAAGATATGATAAACAGTCATAGAGATAATGTCTTGAATTATTTGAGAGGAGATAGCAGAGCAAGGTAACTAGTTACCTGCTGAAGTCTTAAATTGGCTGATCCATTGGCATTTTCTTTTCCTTGTTTAGAGTTTTCTACAGGAACATGGGATAGCAAAATATTCATCAATAAGCATCAGTTACAAGAAAAGTGGCCTTCAACTGCCAACTGGCAAGGAGAAAAGGAGTTACCAGGTAGTTCAGACTTGTTAGAGAAAAGCTTCTTCCGAGATTTGATATTCCAATCAAATAGCTGAAGAAAGCCTCCCTTTGAAGTTCTCTTTTCAACCTCCATTTTCTCATTTAATAGAACAATGCTCCCATGTGGATATATCAACAAACAAAATCAGACAAAAATCTGTTGTCAAGAATGGAAATTTTCAAGGCATCAGGTCCCAGATGTTCTACAAAGAATGAAGTAAACAAGTAATCAGAGGAAACAAAAACTTTGCAACCAACTTCACACAACTTCCATTTAAGAGTGTGTTTAGAATGGAGAAGAATGTTTTCCATAGAAAATTCTCTGTGATATCTGGTTGGGCATAAAAGTAGGTAACATATACAAATTGTATACGGTTACAAAAGGGTATACTTGTAGTATTCTTGTACTTTTGAGTACTAAGAGTTGACATCCATATCTACATGTTGATTATTGTTGAAATTATATGATATAAGGTGTTATTTGGTTTACAATTTAGTTACACATGGATTATAATACATGTTTGTTTACGCAGAGAATGATAATGTTGGAATTGATGCCCGGGAAGGTAAGTCTAGTGGTGATAGTGCAACACATAATGTGTTGGTTAGGCACATGTTCACACCTTAAAGCAGATAAAATCCTAGTATTCAAGCAGAGAAGGATAGAGGAGCGGGCCATTATCTATCAAGATTCGAACTATGCGCCACTGGCCCTTGCAGATTTCTCAATTATCAATTACCAAAAGATAATAATAACCTAGGAATTGTCATGCGATAAATAATAAACAAGCAGTGTTCTGTAGGAATTGTCTATATTTATTTGTCCACATCCCGTGTAATTAATAACACAAATTCTCATATAAACAATATATGTATTAGTAACCGTTGCATAAGTAATATACTAAATTCTATATCAGGGTTAGAACATCCTTATCCCATCAACCAAACATCCCGTAAGGGCTAAGAGGTTGATATTAAAGGAAATATTCTCAATAGCAACGGAATTCATTTCCTCTTTTCTCGCTTACAATTTCACAGAGGAAATTATTTTTCAGGAAAGCATAATCCTCCATAACAAACACACACAGCATTTCGAGAAACCAGCTAAAAGATGCAATTATCACAAAGCTGAAACCTAACTCTTTCTAACCAGCACTACTTCATTTGAGCAAATGGAAGATTCTCGAAGATCCCACAATTAAATTTCTACATCAAAGTAAACATGTAAACCTATATATGTAAAAGCATTTTGTTAAAGCAGCCAAAAACACCCCGAATCTTGTGCTAAATAGAAACAAAATTAATCAAATAACAATGAGGAACAAATACAAAAAACTCGGAACAATCCAGTAACAAACTCACCAGTGAATCTTCAAATTAGTCAAGTCGCACATTGTTCCCACCATCAAAGAAGATAAAAAGTAAGATCTGAACTGTAGTTGAAGCAACAAACAAACCTAGGGTTTTCAAAACAAATAAACGATCGATGAGATGGTGGAGAAAAGGTAAATGAAGAGCTGAGAGGAAAATGTATGCTACTGTGTGTGTGTGTGTGTGTGTGTGAGAGAGAGAGAGAGAGGGGAGTGAATTTGAAATTAAAAGAGGAAGGTGAGAGTGAAGAGTTAAAAGAAAGAAAATGAGACCGAAGAGACAACGTCCTCACCGTTACATAACAAGGAAATTCTCTTTTTTCGAATCCTCCAATTGAATTATTTCACCTCTTTTTTAATGTAACAAACTTAATAAATACATATAACATAATCAAATAAACAAAGCTATACTTTTTCTTCTTTTTTTCATTTTATAATAAAGGTAATCATGATTTGATGATGCGGTCACATATTCAAAATGATATTAAATAAATTATTTTCTTATTTTATAATTAGAATGTTCGGATTAATTTGTATGTATTTTAGTTGATATTATGGGGCATCTAAGTATTAATATATTTTTCCAACACTGAAAATTGAAAATCTATTGAGTCAAAAAATTATAAAAAAGTAAAACTTATTAATATGTATTGTTTGACGAATATTATTTACTATTAAGATCGAAATATCCAAAATTTATGCATTGATTATGTTATAATTGAAGTGTTTGAATTCATTTGTCTGCACTTTAGTTGATTTTATTGAGCACCTTTAATTACAGTAAGTATCGAGTAACTCTATCTAATCTATTTGTATAGATGGAAAAAAATCATTAATACCTTTTTCCCTCGCTAAAATATTGAAAATCTATTAAGTTCAAAATAATATTAAAAAGTAAAACTTATTAATATGTATTGTTTTGATTAAATTTAATTACTATAATGACCGAAATATACAAATTTTATACATTGATTGTGTTATAATTGTAGTGTTTGAATTAATTTGTGTGCACTTTAGTTGATTTTATGGATACCTAGGTACTATCTCTAATTAGAATAGGTATCGAGTAATTCTATTTGATCTATCTGAATAGATGGAAAAAAATCATTAATATTTTTATCCATCACTGAAAATTGAAAATCTATTGAGTCAAAAAAATATAAAAAAAAGTAAACTTCTTAATATGTATTGTTTGACTAAATTTAATTAGTATTATGATCGAAATATACAAAATCTTTACATTGATTATGTTATAATTATAGTGTTTGAATTAATTTGCGTGTACTTTAGTTGATTTTGTGGAACACCTACTACTATCTTCAATTAAAATAGGTATCGAGTAACTTTATCTGATGGAAAAAATCATTAATATTTTTTTCCTCCCTAAAAATTAAAAATCTATTGAATTGAATTTGAGATAATCAGTCAGTTTTTTTTTTTAAAAAAAACTTATTAATATGTATAGTTTGACTAAATTTATTTACTATTATGACTAAAATATACCAAATCTATGCATTGTTTATACAAAAACTCATTAATATGTATGTAGTTGACCAAATCTATTTACCATTATAACTGAAATATACAAAAACTATAATATATGATACGTAAAAATACAAAATTATATAGTTACTAGTAGAGCTTACATGATCGGTTATTTTTCAAATATCAAATCAAATTATTTATATTGAATTTTAAAATTCATAAATTAAACTAAACTAATAAAACTAGAATTTTTCAACCTCGAATTTTTTTCTTGTGCTCCAAGTTCTACCAAAATACAACTATTTAAGGTGTTACTTAAGAAAATAGCACAAAATATGAGATGAGTGATGACACTAAAATATTTAATAAAAAATAATTATAAAATTGCATAAAATAAATATTGCAAATTAATAAGTCATACTGAAAATGGTCATAATTTAAAAGTACTAAATCATGCTAAATTAAGTCTAATAAGTATTAGTTACATGATTAAACATTAAAGAAAAATTAAAATTAGTTATGTATTTTAAATGTTTGAACCGATGCAAAACTAGAGAACAATTTTATTTTTTTTAATAACTAAAGAACAAAATTTCAACATTATTGTCAATCTTAGTGTTGAATTAATATTTTTTTTGTTAGCGTCAGTACTAATTTGGTTTTGATTTGAGCTTTATTAGAGTTATTAATATCTATGGACTATAACCTTTATTGGATCATTAAAAATTCTAAATCTCAAAAATTTGAAATAATATGTTATAAAAAGGTAAAAATTATAAAAAAAGTATAATAAATATTTAGAAATTATATCAAAGTAAATATTTTTGTATATAAAATAAATTTTAAAAATTAAATAGAATGTCGGGTTGGTCACGGGTTGACTCTTTTTAGTTAAAACAAACCAACCCAAGTATAATTAGGTTTTTGTCAATATCAAACTAAATCAAACCAAATCATTAGTCGAGTTTATTTTTCGATTGAAATTTTAACTCAATTTACGATTTGATTCAATTTTTGGTTTAATTCTGTACATCCCTACTATTTTCTAATCTGGGTTATACAAAATATTTAGATTGAAAATTGAATTAACTAAAGCAATATAAAAAGAGTCATCTTTTTCTCTTTTTTCTTACCCTTTATACTCCATCTTCCTAGTGTGATTATTTTAATTATCTTTCTTTTTTTTTATATATTAGAGAGAAAGAGGAAAAGGTGGTATTTGTTAATTTGTTTTTATTGTTTCAAGAGCCAACAAGGTGTAAACAAAAGATGAGTATTGGGAGTATCCTTTTTCTGTTTTTGAGAGGACACAATATCTAAAAGAATATATCATTTCAATACTTCCAAGGTAATTGCTTTGATTCAATTTGACTTTCCTAACCTAATTGCCTTGTACCTTATACTCGACTTGTAGTACTAATTTTTAATATATTAATAAAAAAAATAGTATACTAGTAGAGTTACTTCCAAATATTCCTTCAAGTCCTTTAGATCAACTTTGTATGAGATCTCACTTATTGGTTTGAGATAGTGGTGAAGTGGTGGAATTGGTTCATGCATCCTTAATTAAAAGTTTTGAGTTTGAGTTTTGAGTATGGAAAAATCTTGCTGGGAGTCCACTTCTAAATGGGTCTACAGTGAGCGATCCGAATCTAATCGAGGGAAAAGAACACTTGTATTCCAAAAAGAGAAACTATTTACAAGTTGCTACCCCCTTATTTTCATATCTCCCGTTTTTAACTATTAATTCGTATTTACTATTTGATACCATCAAAGTATGTATATACTCTGATGGTATCAAAGAGAAAGAAATAATGATTTAGTGAAAATACTACTCGGTTACTTCTTAATATATATATATATATCAAGGAGGAAGAGACAGTGTTTCAGCAAAAAAACTGTTCAATTACTTCTTGATATTATCAAAGTATATATATACTCCGATGGTATCAACAATGATTTAGTGAATAGAACAAGGGGGCAATTGGGTAAATAGTTTGGGCACAAGTCCAATCAGGGTAAATATATTAGGTTGAGTCCAATTTGGGTAAATACTTTGCCTCTTGAGTCTAATTTGTATGTTTTTCCTTCAATCGGGGCTTCCGTGTGGGCTTCGAATATCGGATGAAAAAAAAAAAACTTATTGCTTCACTGACTTGCTGAGAAACACTTTTCTTTCTCCTTTTTTTTTTTTTTTTGCATAATTTCTTGTTCTAAATATTAAACGTTTTGTAATGTGAATTTGTTCTAAGAGTTTGATGTTTCTAGCAAAAATAAATAAATAGAAATTGAATGATAAGTTATTTTTAATTTTTTTAAAATCTGAATAAGTAAAAGTAGACCATCAAACTAACCCAATATTTAGTAATTGTTGGAATTATTTTCTCACAATTATTGTTTTTTCATGTGGCAGAATGCATCATTCATGATAGGTCCCAAAATTAAAGGTGACTTTAATATTGCACTGCAAAATTTCAAAGTGTCCAACATGAGTTTGTCACATTCAAAACCAGCAAATGAGGTTTAGGGGGACCATCATATCATAGCCATGTGGAAATACAACAATATAATTATATTAATGCACAATTTCTTACAATGTGAAAAATAAAAGTACTAAAATTTAAAACTTCTTAGTAAGCTCATCGCAAATCTGAACTAGTAAGTCAATAGATTTTGAATGCTTAAGGTAGAGAAGGTAACAGCATAATCTTTATTTTACATAAGAAATGTAATCTCTTTATATTTTCAAGTTATAGAATTTAAATTCTCGAACTCATATATATTTTTACATTAATAATAAATTGTGTTCTTCCGCTAAAAATGTTGATTATAATAACTTGAAGGAAATTGAAAAATCATAAGATAAGTATGTGTTTGGATTTTAGGTAACAATGTCCTTCATGGCATTAAACATGATGAGCCCCCTTTTACGACTATATATAAATGAAAAGGATTTATAAAATTATGCATGTGAATTAGGTCAAAAGATTCTGAAAATCTAAATTCCATTGGCTATATATGTCAATATCTTAGATCCCCATTCCAATCATAATTACTATATCTTATCTTTCCTCTCCCTATCCTTTGATTATTTTTTTAAGAGCAACTTTCACATATAACAAACACAAAATTCATATTTGTATGCTATTGCAAAATTTGCATAATTGAGTTCCATAACAAACATAATTATGTATATTTCGCTATACATATACAAAAGAAAGCAGTTGTATAATCTGCTTTGGTATACATATACAAAAAGATCAATTGTATAAAGTGAGAGAGGCGAGTGAGCGAGTGAGATCTGGGAGAAGGGAGAGAGGGGAACGAAAATATATGTATATATACAATTTTCACGTATTTTATACATTTGCGTTTTTGTATGAAGTGAGAGAGGCGAGTGAGAGAGCGAGATTTGGGAGAGGGGAACGAGAATATATGTATATATACAATTTTTTCTCGATTTATACAAATACAAACACATTTTATACAATTTGCGTTTTTTGTATAAAGTGAGAGAGGCGAGTGAGAGAGTGAGATCTGGGAGAGAGGAACGAAAATATATGTATATATACAATTTTCTCTCGCTTTATACAAACACAAACGCACTTTATACACTTGCATTTGTATAAAAAACGAGAGAGGCGAGGGAGAGAACAAGAGTGGCGAGTGAGATTCACCAGGAGAGAGGTGAAATAACAACAGTTTGCTATGAGGTACAATTAAATCAAACTATATTTATAACATTTAATTTGAATTAATAGTTTGCTATTATATACAATTTTCCCTTTTTTTAATGCGTCATTTCAAAAATTATAATAAGAAAGATGTTTTTATTAATTTACTTTTTAATACCTTTTTATTTATGTGTCTTATCTATAAATATCAAAATATTAAAATGAATTAATGAAGGACAAAACGAAAATAATAATAATTAATTTTATCTTGAGTTTTTTGTAAATTGACATTAGTAATGCAAACAGGTAATATAAGATGAAGAAAGTATTTATGAGATTGATGATTTATACCGTCGATCTCAAGTAGCTTGACATTGAGCATAGTAGTAAGTTAGTTGATTTTTTCTCAAACTACATTGTTAAAAGACGGATTTAAAATATGTACTTAAAAGAATAATTTATTGAGTTCGAAATTTATTATTTATTTGTACATATATAGTAAACTTTTTAACATAACAATATTGTCTCATTTATAATTTTTTTTTTTGAATAAAGCTTTAAAAGCTAGAGTGTGAGAGGACCATTTAAAAAGTACTTCTTCTAAGAGACCCCATTAACAACTATTCCATAGTTAGGAGGAAGTTGATATGTGAGCTGTCGGCATTTGAATCATCTGACTGAATTATTATTATTCTTTCTTTCTTTTATACTTATATATAGGAACAAGAAAGCAAGTACCAAAATTAAGTGTCCATATGTATATATGGCTGATAAATCAACAAGATAACTGGCTTAATTATAGGTACTAATAAGATAAAAACAAAATTGTATGAGCTCTTTTTTCATATTTTAGACCCCACGCATCAGACGAATAATTCTTGATTAAGATTAATTCAAAAGTACATACCACCTGGTGCATGCACCAAAGTAAATGTGTTTTTTGTGTCATATTTATTTATTTATTTATAAATCGTGGTTAATTTATACAATTCTTACTTCAGTTTTGGTACTTTACTATAGTAGATCAACGTGATTTGGTGTTGTAGTGGATACAAATAATTTCCATTAAAAATTGAGTTGATATGTAACCCAAATTTACCCGAGAATAATCTTGTCAAAATATTTTTTAAAACAAATATGTTATATATAGTCATAGTAAAGAAAAATAATAATTTTATCAGTCACAAAAATATTGTAAAACAACTCATAATGAAAAATTAGTAAAAATTAGGTCATGTTGGGAAGACCCATTAACCAACTCATTTTTGACCAAGCAAATTTGGGTTGGGTTGAGTTGGGTCTTTGACCCGTTTATTGTCTTGATCCATTATGCCCGCTCAAATTTGACCCAACCCACCCAATTATCACCCCTGTTCAGGATAACTCTTAACAATTGGAGAACAAATCAGGGTTCTTTATCACCCCTCACTGGGACCATAATCATCATAAAACACCAAAGAGAAAGGGTTTATTTTGTTGTGTTATGAATAATTGTGTAGCAGAATGCACGCCCTATGTCATGCAATAATATATGGGTTTTTTGGTTTCTCATGTTTGGTACCCACATTGAAACCCAACTAATTTACATTGACGCTGGCTAGGATCCATTCTGGAATAAGATTTTTTCATACTCAAAACTTGAAAGCAGAACCTTGATTAAGGCAGGAGGAGGCTCATTGGCTACACATCTTTTGATGGTGCAAGGACAAATGATAGGGTTACATCATACAACTGTAAAGCTGCCACTTAATGAAAACTAGGAACTCTTCTGACAAGAACATACATTCTTGCATTAATCCAAGAAACGGTATTAGTCAACAAGAAAACTGGAGCTAGAGCCACAGAAAGAAATAAACAAGGGGCAAGATTTACGTGAATGAAATTCAATAACAAGACACCGTGACAAGAATTTAATGATAAAGGGGTTGTCATTTCCTACCATATGTGAAGCGGTTTCTAACAAATACTCATGCAATAAGACTTCAAGGCAGATCATGGGGAACAAACCAAATATGTATTTAACTTTGATGAAACAAACATTCAATAAAGATAGACATCTCTCATTTATGCTGAGGCAAGTTAAAATGTACAATATCAGCACAACAACATGCGCTTCATTTATGTTTTCTTGAAGCTGAGCATTAGACTTGGCTTTAGGACAAAATATAGGATGACAGTAGAGAAAGAGCTCTCACCTCTTTGAGCCATAAGTGCAGGACATGCACTTACTACTCCAAGATGCATCTTTTGCTCTTGAAGATGAGCACCATGTTGTATGAGATGACCATATAACTGGTTACCCTAGTCAATAATAAAACATGTCGAATTTACTTTATCAAGACTGAACCATGTATAACATAGCTGCTCAAAACTTTCAAAGTCACCATCTCCATTCAAGTGTACATGTTTCAGACGGGATTTTTTTGGTGGTTGAGCAATAGAAGCTTGATATTTGTACTGTGGCCTTCTCTTGGGATTAAAATGTAGAACCTTCACGAGGAAGACTTGAGACAGTTGTCACATGGATTAGAACCATTCTTGCAGGAATATTGGTCAAAGGACTCTCCGAAGTGTTCAAGTAACAATTTTCTACGACATTCAGTCTGCAAATTTAAGGATAGTGTGATGATTAAGTACATAACATAGAGATGATTCAAGAGACTGTACAGTAACAGAAGAGTTAGCTAGAATTATGAGGACTATGCAAGACACCAAAGCTCTATAGGATATCAATTAACGTACCTTAAGTTCACAGTATTTCTGCATTTTTCGAGCTTGTTCCATGGCCCTCTTCAAGCTTTCCTTTTTATAGCCCTGCCCACTTCTTAGCATGCATACAACTCGACTGAAATCCTTCTTTTGGTATAATATGACACATGTAGCAGGAAGGCCATCTCTTCCTGCCCTTCCAGCTTCCTGATAATAACTTTCAATAGATTTGGACATTGTATTATGAACAACGAACCGCTGAAAATGCAGAAAACTATCAGTCCCCTACCTAATTCCCTGAAATAGCAAACAGTGCATATAATGGAACTTCTAAATGAAAAGAACCTTCATAGAAGATTTCAAGCTAAAATGGCTAACCAAATCTGGCTTGCACCTCTATGGCTTATGCCTTACTCTATATAGGTTTTTTATATTTGTAGCAAGATCATTTATCAATGACATTTGAGTAAGAGTCATATTTGGAATATCATCAGTCATCAAAGAGGTCATATTATGGAAAGAAGCAGAGAAACATCATAGTCCACGAGAACTCACAACATCAGGTTTGTCAATTCCCATTCCAAAAGCAATAGTTGCACAAACGATATCAACCTCTCCAGAGCGCCACCTCTTCTGAACTGCAACCCTCTGACGAGATGCTAAACCAGCATGATAGTATACTGTTTTGATTTTGCATTTCTCATTCAAAAATTTTGAGACATCCACACACTCGCTTTTTGATAGGCAGTACACAATTCCAGATAGATTCTTGAATCGATCCAGTAAAAGATTCCCAAGTTGCTTGAGTGGCTCTTTGCTCTTTCCAGTAACTTCATACTTTAAATTGGATCTATCAAAGCTGGTCTCAAGGACAAGGGCACGAGGAATTCTTAAAGCACTCAAGATATCCTGCAAAGTGCAGAAAAAGTGAAACTAGGAAAATAACCAGACCTCACAAAAGAACAAATTCAAGTAGCTGTCTTACTTCACGGACTGCATGGGTTGCTGTGGCAGTTAATGCCATCACTGGAACATCTGGAAAATTTTGCTTAAGACATCCTAATACTCTATAATCTGGTCGAAAATCATGTCCCCATTGGCTGAGAAACAGGTAAAAGAACAGATCAAATATACCTTAAATCAGCTAAACCATTGACAACATCATGCCTATTGTTTTTCTATTTCTATCAGATTATTTGAAACAGGGACTGCATAATTTCCAATCACTTTCGTGATTCTTTTTACCAAACATATAAGAACGCCCAAAACTATGTATTCAAAAAACATAAGGTTGACATAAGCAACAACATCAACAAGAAGAGGATATAGTTTCTTGATGGATTTCCTGTCCCCTCATCTGATACATCAGTCTGCACTATTATAGTTTTACATCTTTACCTCCAAACAGTTAAGATGATTTTAGAATAAGGGCATACCTCACACAGTGAGCCTCATCAATAACAAAACCAGCCAATTGTCCCTGAAATTAGTCCAGTAAAACTTCTATTTACAAACACCATCTAGAAATATTCTGGACTTAAATAAGATAAAATAACTACCCGTGCTGTTATATGCTTACAAAAAACTCACCTTTCTATGCATACATTGTAAGGTTTCTTGAAATGATAAATTTCCAGCTATCCTCTCAGGAGTTACATAGAGGAGCTTGCAGGATGGTACATCTTTCCTAGAAGTAAGAAAAAAGGATGCAAATTCAGAATATGATATTAGGTACGAACTACAGGAATTTCAGGACAGGATTACAAGAGCTGCTACAACTTTCAATGAAAAGAGTTTGTGGTTTAATGATAATACTTTCTAAAGAAGCCAATAAGTCAGATCAGATAAAATTCTATTTCAGTTGACAAGCCCATTCGAATACATGAAAAGGCTTCTCATAGTAAAATAATTTAATAGAGGACGGAATAGTCATGACTTGGCATTTGATCTGAAATTATGTCATTAGAGTCAGTCTTAACTGAAAACAAGTGTAAGTTTTAAGGCATTCAGGATTTACTTCATAGCCAAAGGAAAATGTGTGTGGGGGAGATGAGGACAAAAGACCAATAAAGGTATAAATGCCGGCCTCCCCATTTTCTTTATTTGCAAGAGCTATCTTCCAAGCTTTCCATACTTGCACATATTTAAAGCAAGCAAATTCTTTTTTTCTGGTGCCACAGGAAACAAGATGAGACCTGCTGAAAGTGCAGTAAGTATTCCTGACAACACATGCATGGTAGGGGCTTGCATGAGTATGCATATTATGGACCATGAGTCATGTGAAGACCATAAAACATGTTTTCTTCTGTGGCAGGCTCAAGAAGTATATTACTAGTCACACTCAAGAAATGTTCTCCTGAAAGTCAATCAGTAAAGTCCATAATTTAGAGGAGTAAATAAGTGGATATGAAGATACACAAGTAAAACCATGCCTTAATTCTCGTAGTACAGCTGCAGTTTGTGATTGAGTTTGTTGGGAATTTAAAAAGGTTGCTGGTATCCCGAACTTGAGGTTAAGGGTGATTATCTGATCCTGAATTAGTGAAAGTAGGGGAGATACAACAATCATAACACCAGGTTGAACAATCGCTGAAAGCTGCATAACAGAAAAGGAAAACAGAATTAGTGCTAACACTAGTCAGAGCCTTGACAAATTAGTAGGATTTGATGGGTGACTGTAATGTCCTAAAGCCCAACTTTGAATTAAAATATCGACAAAGGTGGAGAACTTTAAGCATTTGAAAACCATTTTTAAGTGCACACATTTGACCTAAAGAATGTAGTAAGAGTAAAGCTTTCTCTGCGTTGCTTTTTGTTTCAATAAGTGCTAACAAAAGTTTATTGATCACAGAAAGGCTAAGATGTATTCTTTTTGTAAAGAGGGCTAACCCAGATACAAGAAGCATACAATGGTAGAGATCCCTTCCACAAAAATATGGTTTTTGGTTAGTTGTCTAGTGGAATAAAAAGATAGGAGAAAATTCCATGGAAGCGTGAAGAATATGATAGTACAAGAAAGCTGTCTTGTGTACTTTTTCGTTTAAATAAAGGATAACTTGGTGCCTATGCGACTGGGTTAACTTTTTAGATAATGATGGTTGAGAAAACCACACTGCATATATATTTTAACAGATATATGGCATATCTGATGAATTAAATATTATGATTTATTAAAAGAAAATTTAAGAACTTGATATGCACCNAAGGAGTTTCCCGCAAGTGCACCACGGTTAATTCAGGTTTTACCCAGCCGATGGCCCTCAGAAATTGTTTGCACCTAATGGGTTTCGAACTTGAGACCTTGAAAGGGAGCAAACCCCAAGGCTCAAGTCAATTGCCAGCAGGCCAACCCCTGAGGGTTAACCACACTGCATATATATTTTAACAGATATATGACATATCTGATGAATTAAATATTATGATTTATTAAAAGAAAATTTAAGAACTTGATATGCACCAATAAGAATCTTTCACCACTTCTCCTAACACAATCATTTTCTAATTTTTCCCAACTCAATGGGATTCTTTGCACAGCACATTCCAAGGTAAGTTGATGGGTGAGAAAATTGGAAATCATGCAACATCCCATATTTGAAAAGATTGCATACTTCAAGCAAGATGATATGCACTTTCTGGACATCCTTTAAATTTTTTTTGCACATTTACCTTAAGCATGATTTATGTGTCTGTGATAAACAGTCTTATAACCTTTCACAGTGTGATGTGTGGTGAATAGTAACTGATTTCTCACAAGGAAAGTCAGGACAAGATAACATCAGCTGATATGACCAAAGGTAAGAACATAAACAACAGGAGCAGTTACGGAATATTCTAATCTTTTGGCAGACAAGTCTGCAACTTTATATGCATTGGAACTACGACTAACATTTCAAACTAGATTTCACCAACTGCAGGTTCAATATGAATCAAGAAGTTCTTGCAATCATGCATCACTCAAGACAATACTCAGGGAAAGGACCAGCTGTATAGTAAAGAAATCTACCTGGTAGCAAAGACTTTTACCACCTCCAGTTGGCATAAGAACAAAGCAATCTCGTTTTTGAAGACATGCTTGACAAGCTTGATGTTGTAAAGGACGAAAGGACCTGTTTCCAAATACTACCACATTTGCCAGTTCAATGTCATCCAACCTTTGCAACTCTTCATAACTAAGGGTTTTGTCCCCGTGATTTGATTCCAAGGGGCACTCCATTTCGGGGGAGATCGATGAATATGAACCTTCAGTAACCACACTCGTATAATCCTTTCAACAAGGGCAGAGCATGGAGTAGGAGGATTTCAGTCAGTACTAGATAAATTGGTTCAGATAGAACAAGATAAAGGGTGATCACATGTCAGCTAAGAGTATATCATATAGCCATTCATTTGGATCTCAGCTATTAGAAATAGTTTACAGGACGATTCAACATACCACTGGTCTAATGCAATGCTGCAGTAGAAATGTTGATACTTTAAGAAATAAACAAAACAGTTGATAGAAAAGATCATAAGTCTAAATAAGTACTACCATCGACGTTGAGGCACGGCACCCTGATTGTGGATTCATGCCCTGGTGAATTCTATCACGGCGAATCTTAGAGGTAGAGGGGAGATCCTCTTTGCTTGCAAATCTAATACCCATCTCTTCGCTGTCACTTGAAGAATCCAACAGCACTGCTTTTGCACGCCTTTGTTGTTGGGGTGAATCCTCAATAACATGGACATAGGCGCCAGAATCCTCATCACAATCAACTTCACAGTCCTCACGAGCACCCTTACCCAACATATCAGCTAGAGCTCCACAAGCCTCTGATTCAATTGCTTGCAAATCATCCCAATCCTCAGTGTCTTGCATAGATTCAGCCAGCAACGCAAGAAATTCATCTCCACAGAGCTCCACACTGATGAAATCTCGCCCATCATCACCTTCACAAGTGAAAAAAAATAATGAAAACTGTAATAGCTCCACCAATAAACTCCTAAATAAGAACCATGTAATCAAGTATATCAATCAAGTAAGCCTAAATTCAAACCTAGTCAGAATCACCTGCATGAATCTTTTCATAATTAGACAATAACTTGAGTTATTTTTTCTTTTAAACATATATAATCCTGATTCATGAAGCAATAATTGTACTAGTTCTGGGCTGCTGCGGTAAGGAATGGGAAAATGGAGGGTTTACCGTAGAGCTCAACGAGGCGATTCAAGCACGTCTTTGCGGAGTCTTCATCAAATCCGAATTCAAGGGCTAAGCTTATAAGCCTAACTTTCTCTAACTCGAGATCTTCGTCCTGCATTTCTTCAGCGTCTTCAATTTCCGCCTTTCGCGGCCGTCGCAGCGGTGGCCGTCGTTGGTTTTCCCGCGCTTTCATTTGCCTTCTTCAGAATCAATTTTAAAACTTCTTTTCGTACTACGAAAATTGTATTTCGAAGTTTTATCCCACTAGTTTTATTTAAACGACAACGTTCCGTGCTACTCGTTTTGTGTTGGGCTTGGAGCATCTATGGCCCAAGGCGAAGTTACACTTCTTATCTTTACGTACACACAACAAAATTATTTATCCTCAAATAATTGAAGTGAAAAAATAGCAAACATGACAATAAAATTGTTCTTTCTCATTGTTAGTTAGAAGGTTATAAAAAATATATATATATATTGTCCGGCAATTATTGACTCAGTTATATAATTTTCAAGGGTATAATCGGAAAGAAGATTTTTAAAGAGTTTTAATCTAAACACAAAATGAGGTGGGAAACAATGAATCAAACATTTGATAAAAATAAATTTTGCATTACTAATACATGCATTATTAATCTTTGTACCAAACGACCTCTTAATGGATAAAATGGCCTTTGAAGTCCTAGTCGTTATAAGAGGCATTAATATATATGTATACCAAATATAGATCAACTACCTTTTCTACTCCTTAAATTAAAACCCATTTTTTTGAAAACCTCAATTGAAACAGATCTCCTCATTTGGATTAATCTAACTATTAAAAAAAGTGAATAAGAATATAGACGTTGAAGTACTCATTCATCAAATAATTAAAAACAGAAAAGAATCCTAGAAATGCCCTATTCTTGATTTAACACACCATCTAATGATATGGCGATAGGTGTGAGTTTTGTAATTCCTACATCTAATAGAAATAAAACAACAAAGGAATAATAAAATGAGTGAAAGATCCATAGAAACTAAAATTACACACAATCCATCCATATTTTACACAAAAGGAATTACATTTTGGAGAAGAAAAAAAAAACAAAATATGAACAAGAAGAAGATGGAGAAATACAACAACGTAACATACATGAATATAATATAAACAAAAAAGCATGCTTAGAAACCATGAATGATTCTAGAGCAAGTATGTTTGAACCAACGATAACTATTTTTGAAAGATCTCTTAACTTTTCCTTCCATGGAATATATCTTATATTTTGCCACCCTCTTCTTCCTATTAAACTCCGGATTCGAGTACCATGTCTCTCTTCCTCCTTCTTTATAACTCGTCTTTGCGATTTCGTACTTATTCTTCTGAGAATATGGCTGCATCATATCCATCGTCCCAAAATGATTATTATTATTATTATTATTGTGTGCTCGAATAACGTATACGTTATTAACTGCATAGGCTTTGTCATCGATGATTCCTATTCTTTGCCCGCTGTTAACATATCTCCGATGAGCAAACGTGACATCTTCCATTAGTTTTTTTCTTCTTTCCTCCTCCTCCTCTCTAAGATGGTTTTGTGGTAGAGAGACAGAGAGGAATGGAGGAGAGAAGATTAAGGCTTTAGAAATGCATGTTAGAGACTGCAAATATATAGAGGACGAGATTAATGGGAGGTTGAAAATTAATACTCTCATGACTAAGAGGGTAAAACTGTAAAAAATTTGAAAGTAGAATTTAGTCTCATTCAGTGGTAAAATTGACCATAGATAGACAAAAAGTAATAAATGCATCTAAGCTTTTCAGTTATATTTTGGCCCAAGGAGAAAAAATGAAATAGAATTCTGAAAAACCAAGCAAAACTAATTTAACCAAATTAGTAACTGAAACGTTGCTGTTCTATATATACTCACAAACCTGTAACAGTTCAAGGCTTTAAACTGTAAATGTGTGCGTCTTTCAGAAGAAAAATACTTACATGTGAGTAAAACTTAGATGTATCATAACAACTTTATTTCCTAGCTTTAACTTAAAGTTTGTTCAGTAAGCTCCTTAGTCTCGACGCTTTGTGGAGCTTTATCAGTTTTGGCCTTGGCATTCCGCCTTTTAGCTTCTTTTTTGGAAATCTTCGAATTCGAATTATCAATGTGGGAAGCCTGGAAAAAAACCCAGCACAAGTTAGGTGAGCATACAAAAATTTATAGATAGAAGTAATACATAGCAAAAAGAACACTGAGCCTGACGAAAATAGACGTCTTAAAAGAGGAAAAACAAAGAAAAGGCGAGAGGTACTCTATTCATACAATGTGAGATTTCCACTCAATTTTGGAATGCCCATCCTGGTCACCAGTAGGTTGTGTGTAGCCGCGAACATGACGAAATATGTGAACAAGAACAGCAGCATCAAGAGCAGCATATTCTAGCTGCATAACAAATAAAAGGTATTACTATCAATTACTACAGGGCCAAAAACCATAATAATGCACAAGGACAAGATCATATCATTCACAAGGACAAAGCCACTAGCATCTTAATCACATTTCTTTATAAAAATACAGCAATCCACATACTACAACAAGTATAACTTTATATAGCGATACACATAATAGGTATGAATACATGCAGGAAGGTATTCCACATACTAGCACTACCTTTATCTGTGATACTATAAAATGTACACATTACCTGAAACTGAGTTAAAGGCCGTTGCTCCCAGTTGCTATTCCTTCTTGTTTTATTCAATCCAGTACCCAATATTTTCTGTATCAAGAAAGAAACCAAATAAAAGCAAGAACTTAAAATTCATTCATCGTTCTTATTATTAATATTGCATCTCTTTACTACAAAACCAACAAGAATTTATACTCTGCATATAGATACAAAAACATTACACATGCGACGACAAACATGAATGCAGAATACATTTATGAATTACCTTTGCCAGACCAGAGAGACCACCTCTTGGTTCTTTGAACACATTCTGGATATCGAGGAGCATGTCATAGTGCTTGAAGCATTGCAACTGCCCATAAGATAGAGCAAGCTGCTTCACATCACACTGGAAGTTGTAACCTGAAAACTACCAGATTATGACTGCAGAATTTCGTCTGCAAATAAAGTTTACAGATCGAAAATATACTGGTATACCAAAGAAAACCAGGAATGTGTTCCATACAAATATCTAGTTAAATCAGTGGTCCCTCTTAATGGACACATACCGCTTGATATAAGTAGTGCAAAGATTGAAAAGAAGCCATGAAAATCAACTAGTTTTCTTTCGTGGAGCAGAAACGCTGTACTGAACTTATAACATGAAAATGCCCACAGATTAAAAGAATGTTATCTCCCAACAGGACAATGTTCTCTCTTACCAAGCTTCAGTACTCTTGGAGAATGCAATATGCGGGTTAAGCAGTCATCCAGTACATCCGGAGAATCTCCATATAACTTAATGAGATCAAGTATATAAACTTTGTTGTCTGAAGCAATCTGCATGATGGAAACCTGTCCCATGGGGAAATAGAAAGGCATTATACTGTAAAACATGCATTTGCTTCACTCCCCAGAAGTCAGTTCATCTTAAATGGGTTCTCCATCATGCCCAACAATAAGAACAATCAATTCAAAGAATATAAAGCTTATTCATTTTGAAATTAAGGGATAAAAGGTTATTGCACAAAAAGGCAACAAACCAGACTATACTAAAAGAGAGATTGGTAGGAAACATGATATTCTTTATTCAATCTCACAGAAGGCGAATACCCTCTAGCTCCAAAATTGTCTCACCAAACACATTGCAAAAAAATGAGATACATTGCACAGAAAAGAATTGAAAGTCTACTTACTAGACAAACCTCTTTGTTCATCACGAAAGACACAAAAAGTTAACATTCTTAAATACTTCCATATTAGCAAGGGATTGTTAAACTCAGTTTATCGGAAGAATCGGAACCTTCTATCTAAGACAATAAAGAGATGGATGAATCACCTAATTATGTACTATGCCTGATCCCAGAAAAAGTGAAATTTAACCAAAAAGGAGACCAAGATTAGCCCAGAACCCATCCATGACTTATAAGTAATAATGACCAAAGAGCTTTATGAGTAAATAATAGATTCAAACAAAAAGAATAGAGAATAAAATGGGATGTACTCACATGCATTCTTCCTGTGTCACCTGAGGCGAATCCATGAAAGCTAAATTAATTACAAATAGATCATTGGGGTTCTAGGCTCATTTTCTTATCAACCCTCTTCATAATGGAGGGAGAAAGAGAGACATCTACACTGTTAATTCTTATTACTGAGCTATTATTACCAGAGACGAGCAGCACATGAGGCCATAGCCTTGGCCATGGAAGCAGATCTAAAGATCAAAAGCTCCTTATGAAGTTTCATATTTCACATTGCTGCCATGTAATATGTTTTAACCCATGACAACCTACAGAAAAGAGGAATTTTTCTATGCAATAGGTGCTACTTATGTGGAGGAGATATAGAAAGCAATGAGCATTTTTTTTCACTGTCCAATTTCAGATCAGATTTGGAAGCTATTGACGAGAGGGAGTTGCTCGGATGGTAAGCACCCCTCACTTCCAACCCGAAGGTTGCGAGTTCGAGTCACCAAGGGAGCAAAAGGGGTGGGGGCTCCTAGGGAGGGATAAATAAAAAAAAAAAGGATTTGGAAGCTATTTTGGAACATGTTGGAGTCAAATCGTCCATGCCAAACAACACTGCTGATTTTTTGAGAAGCTGAATCAGGGCAGGTTAAAAGAGATGAATCACAAACACAATCACATCCAGAGGATAAAAGGTCAACAGCCAATTTTTTGTTTTACTTCTGGAGTAAAATTGAACTTGTAAATGAAGTTGAATCTATTTTAGAGCACAAGAATCCCTACCGATTTAGATAGGGTATACTTCTGCTTTCATACATTTGGCACAATGAACATAATTCCAGCACATTTCTAATGCCGTTTATGAATAAAAACTTACCATTTCAATACCAACAAAAAAAAATATTTAGTGGACGGAGAGGAAGATGACTGAGAAACAAAGTCCAATATGTTTCAGGGAAGAGTAACTATTTTGTTGTCTGTATTGTAGTTATAAATCAACACAAATATCTTCACTTTTCAGGATAGGTTAAGCTGATTGTGGTGTAGTCCAAGACATTTCATCAGTCGTAAATTTAGATCCCTCTTTAGATCGTGAGAAACAAGGAACACGCTTTTTTACTACCATCCCTTTAAGAACAAAGAGCAAGATAATGAGGCAGGAAGAACTACTACTTATAAAAAGTAGCTTTTATCCAACTAATACCTTATTAGGTGGGCTTCCCTTTTCATAATTAGGCTTCCACTCACAGTCAACGCCCACAACTTTACATTCTTCAATGTCGCATGTCGCATCCAGCAAGCTATTCATTTCATCTACCCAGACTACTTCCTTAATTGACAATTCATCAAGCTGCAAGTATCGGTGTGTTGGAATACTTTCCTCAAGCTCTACAGAAGTAAGAAAAAAAATAGGAGTTGACGAAAAGAAAATTTGCTTGGAGCTGACTACTTCTGAAATAAACCACAAGCCAACATCCAGAAATAATTAAAAGAAGGAAAAAACATAATCAACCAAGTCCTAGCAACATAAAAGGCAGCATAATGAAAACCGCATCATTTCAGAATAACTATACTGGGTGGATCTCAGAATAGTTTATCATAGATCAAAAGCATACACTTCTTTGTACCAAGAGAATCTCATCAAAGATTTAATGCACGCGTTGCAGCATGAAAAAGCATAGTCAAAGAGCAATCTTAGCAGACTCAAATTTCCTGTAGTTCACACTAATTCAACATTAATGCAGATTAAAACTTTTTGGAGAGGTCAGCAAATATAGCTCATTAGTGCTTTAAATCTAAAAACTTAAAAAAGTGCTTAGACTAAATACTTAACACGAAGTAGAGGAATCCAATATACCTTTGACATTTATGAAGCCTTCAAGGGAATACCGTTCACAGAGTTCCTCGACCTTCTCCATGTAACCAGCTTCCATAGCCAAATATACCTATTATCAAATACAACACATGTAAGTTTTTACTCAAGCGATATTGCACATTCACATATTGCAAAAGTCAAAAGATACTTTTAACTTGTCTCTCATGAACATTGATCTTTGAAGTATCAGCCCAATAACATAAAAAGAACTCAAATTTCTAAGGAATACATTCAACCACATCCTTTCATCAGACCAAGAAACTGACAGGAATAATATACTTATTAGATAAATCTGAAGCTTAAATGCCTTAGGCGCCTATGTATAGCACCTCTCAAGAGTACTAACAACTTAAATCTTGTCAACAAATTTGATGGCACTAAAATTAATTAGCAATTGACAAAATTAATGTAGCTGTGTACTTGCCAAGTATTCAAGAAGTTGTCGATCATCATATATCCTTGCCTCAGCAACGTCCCAGCAGCCCTTTTCTGCTAGCTTCTTCAGTTTACTGTAAACTAGTACTGTCATTCAGTCAGCATTGTTCATAAAAATTAGCTGAAAGGTTAAGTCACACAAAAGTGGATGAAGTCCACTTGCCTTTCTTTGTATTGACGATATATTTCCGGGAACTCCTCCCGAAGATTGTTTTGCCTTATAACATCAAAGGCGTGCTTTTGCAGTTTTCTGTTGACGTATTCTCGGACAAGGGTGCATAAGATTGGCCTCCCCATAAAAGTTGCCCACTTTTCTGCTGCTCTGTACTCTTTGCTTTCCAACATTTTAAGTAGAAATGATTCACCAGATTCCCGGATAGAAAAGTGTTCCAACAATGAAACTGCAGTCATGTAAGACTGGGAATCTACTAACCTAGAAATATATTGCTCAACCAAAACCTTAGCCGTCTGGCATGTGTGACCCTTCTCATCTGCATCATACATAGCTTTTTCTATGTTTGACAGACTGACATCAAAAACTTCAAGGATTTTGACTAGGACTCTTTCTTCATGATGCAGAGTACCATCAACAATGGCAAGAAATAATTTGGCAGCCAAAAGTTTAGCTTTGTAAATACCATTCATCCCATTTCCCACTTTCAGGAAATGACGAAGGGCGGATATTATCAAATGACTGAATCCTTCACAGTGTGACTCTAATATAGGCAGCACATACAGGCAATGTGCAACAAAGATGGCTGCTCCAGGTTGGGGATCATTGTACAAAAACCCATACGCTTGCTGTTGCAGAACTCGAAACTTAGCAGTCGCCTTGCATGTTCCTATTAAGGATAAAAACTTGTCGGAAAATATATAATTATCAAATATTACCAAATTGAGCTACAGCATAATCATCCATAGAAGGAAACAAAAATTACTTCCACTTCTTTTATTTCAAGACCTATTGATGATCCTTTTCATTGCCCTAAGATTTCATGCTTTAGGTTTACCAAATGAAACTTGAGAGATTACCAACAATTTGGCAATGGATGCTAAATGAGTCACAAGTCAATGATTGTTAACGTAAGAAATAAGCCTGTGTCTGTAGCCACTGAGTCCTACCTATGTAAGTCAGAAATCATTTCATGCATTCAAACTTTGACTAACATGTAGCTTTTTTTCTGTTGCAGCATAAACCTGCTAATTCATCTCAAAAACTATTCTATGAACTTCCTACCCACAGAAGATAGTAGTAGTACTCATAGACTCGACTCCTTTTGGGATGAAGGAAAGGAGTAAAGTCTTTGCTGTACATATGAACACGAAAATCACACCTAGATCTTCATAGTTCATATTGCCAAAGGTATTGAAAAAAAACACTCAACAATTTCTTTTTTGTAGATCATCAAATTCTACAGATACATAATCTAGCACAGTCCACTTAAAATCATCATGTTGCTCAAATGACATTGGAGGGAAAATGGTTAATTCAATATCTACAGCTCTCCTATCATTATCCACTAATGTATTCACAATCACCATTTTGCACCAAGCCGCATCATTAGGGTGGTCAAATCAACAAGGTGGACCAGTGGCTGATAAGCATATCTCACGTTTATTTTAAGACTAGAACTTCACAGAAAGATGACAAGAATCCATGAGCCAGGATTCTTTTGCTTCCAGTTTGGAGTTTGAAAGATTTAAATGGTCATGAGACAGTGTGGTTATTTAGGCATAGAGAGAATGTCATTGACCAGAGGAGCAGAGGTAGGATGACAGTTCTTCATTCTTTACCATATAAGGATTTAACTCATGCCCCTCCTTTCTATGATACAAATTCTTGAAAAAAAGTATTAAGCATCCAACAAATGATTATCAAATCCTTATCAATTGATCATTATACTGAAAAAGTTCTAACTGTCATTTGAGCAACAAACAAAGAAATAACCAAAAGAACGATCAGATATCTACTAGTAAAATGTTTAAGGAAAAAAGTTTCTAAAACTTATGGAATGATCAAAACTAGGCCAGACAGCATTTTTTTAAGAAGAGAAAAAGTGTGGGAGAACTTTACCATAAACATAGCATTCCTTTAAGAGGTAGAGGAAAACCACTGGAGAAACATTGGATAGATCGCACAAAGCATGTCTGGATACAGCCAAGGGATGTCGAGCTTTATCTTGATTGTGTAGGTATAAAAAATTTTCATCCACACCCATGGTAGAAAGTTGAAGGAACCAGAAGTAATAAAAACCTGCACATTTGAATAAAGCACAGAATAAATATTCTCAAACAACATTGCCTACTGTAAGCTGGACGCCACAATGTCCCAATTCCTATAAACACAATTGCTTTTTGCAAGCAGTGTTCTGGAAGGCGCAAGAAGTCTAGAACTTGAATTAGAAAAAAACAAAGCAAAATTCAAACAGTTAGAAAAATACAGAGGAAGAAGTAACACTGAAGTCTGAAGAAGAAGAAGGAAAGAGAAACGGAGGAAGAAGAAATACGTATTGGTTGGACTTAGGAGTTGCCGGAAAAGTTTGGCTGGTCACCGGAGAAGTCTAGTTGAGTCAACCGGTTGGAGTTGGAGTCGCCGTCTAAGAGTGCAACTGTGCAGATTTGGAAAGAAAACCCTAAAATTACCTTTTAAAATAACCCTAAATTGGTCGCCTTTTGAAAAGAAAATAGAAAAAGCAACGCCTTTTTCGCCATGGTGTCGCCTTTTAAAGATCGCTTTGGCACAAAGTTAATAGGCGGTAAAGGGTCGCCTCGCCTTTCGCCATTGTGGATGAGGCGATTTTTGCATCAAAGAAACATCTTCTACGGCTATTATAGTCAATGATAGTGGAGGAGACAGGAACAAACAAAAATGCAATCCAAAAGAAACTGGCAATCCTTATTTAGATGACCTGAAGGTAATAGAACCAACTCTTCAAATAATTGTGGACAATGAGGAAGAATAAACAATAAAAATAATACATATATAGTAATACATAACACGCAATACGTTCAAACTTTCTCCCAATCAAGTTTTGAAATTTTGGAACCTCCCAAACTTGCAAGTTCTCTCTAAACTTCAGATCCCATATAACTTCTCCACCTTGCAGTGTACATATCAGTTGAACCGACATCTTATGATGGCATGAAATACTCTACATATTTGAAAAAGTAATTCACCAAGTGTTGTTCCCATGTTTCCTAAAAACTTACCCTACTTCCATCATTCACCCTAAATGGTATATTCCCATTAAACTCTTCCACTCCTTTAAGATATTCCTACAAAGCCTACATCCATAAGGAAGTTTGGTATTCTTAAACCTCCAACCCACTTCCAGAACCCTATATTTCTCCTTAATCACCTCCCTCCATAAAACGTTCTCCTTTACACCATATCTCCACAACCACTTCCCCTATAGCACCTTGCTAAGGTCTTTAAATTGTTCATCCCAAGTCCACCCTAACACTTCGGTGTCGTAACCGTCTCCTAATTTACCAAATGAAACTTCTTTTTCCTGCTTGAGGAATACCATATAAAATCCCTTGAAGCTTTCCCAACTTTCATATAACACTGAATGGAGCGTGTAACAAAGGCATGAGGTATATGGGACTGCTCGAAAGTATACTTTTGATTAACAGTTCTTTTCTCCCTGTGGATAATCTCTTTTGAGAATGAAAAGAAATGGGTTTTTGGTGCATGATGGAGGAAGTGAATCAAATATTGCATCTCAATGGTCAAGTTTTCGGTCCTTATGAACGGCAACATGTGTGGCTTCGTTGGTAGTTCTAGACTTCTAGAGGAGTGAGACGAGGAAACCCATTTTCAATATGATGAAATCAAGATTCTCCTAGTTAACGTAGTCATAAGCTTTCTCAGGATCTAATTTGCAAAAAATCCCCGATTCCCCTAGCTTTCTCCTCAAGTCAACAATTTCATTTGCTATCAGTGTTGCATCTAACAAAAATATGTCTTCCACAAAAGTGTTGCAGGAAGTAGACATCCTAGATATAATTTTCTATATGCTTACCATTAGACTAATAGGTCTATAATCCTTGATACTAGTAGCATCCTCTCTTTTTGGGTAAATGACAATGAAAGAAGCATTGAGAATTTTTTTCAAATTCTCTGATCACCATAAAAGACTAGACTCAACTCACCTCTGACTGTATTCTAACAATGCTCGAAAATGCTTAAGTAAATTCGTCTAGTCCTGGAACTTTACCCCTGCACAACACTCCACTGTCTCCCACACCTCATCTTCCCATAGCTCTTTCAAACCACTACCCTCTTATCCTTTCCTATTTCATTAAATGCTAATCCATCCAATTTAGGTCTCCAATCCACCTCCTCTTTAAACGAGTACTCATAGAAACCTCTTATTGGCCCTTTAATATCATCCTTCCTCTCATGCACTACCTCCTCATATTTGTCACAACTCCCCTAAGAACAAGCATTGTGATCCAACCATACCTACCTCAAGGAAGCTAACGTGTTTTTTACCTCCTCCTTTATTTCCCTTTACTCTAGCACCATCTCTCCCTCTACCCTCTCTGATTCCCCCACTTTGTTTATGATTACTTTCATCTTAACCTCTACTCTTCAAAACACCTCTTTATTCATGATCAAGACACCGGTGGTTAATTTGCACTATGTGCTACACAAATATAAGTATAGATCGTGCAATTCCACTAACATATTTTGTATTACATCTCTCAAATTCCAAACTCCCCCTCAAAATAAATCCATTACCACCTCATCTCACTGAGAAGAAGACTTGCATAAAAATCTACTCATAGCAGTCGGTGACAAATGTCAGCTTTCTTGTAGAAAATTTTGATGTATGTCTTGACATAAGCTACCGACATCAATGGCACATGAAAAATAACTTTGAAGTATTCCATTTTACAACATTAGCATACCAGAAAAGATGAGCAATTTCTCAAAAAGAATCAAAGAACAAAAAAAGGAAGGTGAAAACCTCTATTACTTTGATTTTTCCATAATTGAGAAACTGATGGCCAACCAATTTTATAGACAACTTATTTGGGTCTTAATTGAGTAGACAAATAGATCAGATGACAACATTATTTGATGACAAAGCTTCAACATTAAGCATTTGGTGAATGGTGATAACTGGACCTCCTACAAGCTGATATATAGCTTCTCACTATCTCAAACGTTAAAATCTAATCAATTATGTGTTCAAGTTTGCAAGATTCTAGTGAACTCATATTTGGAGTATTACTAGTATCAACTATGGCTATGTAATATATCTGTAATCTTTGTATGTATATTGAAGGATCAAGGATCTATCAGAAGTTGTAACATACATGTGACAAAGACGAAAAAACTAAATCACAAATAGGCTAACCTTGGCCATTGTCGAAACAAATTTAAATAACAGAAAGATGGTGGGGGAGCTTTTGAACTATCTTTTCCAATGAATTATCGTAGTTGTAGATTCATCACCTAGATATTGACTTGCTATATATGCAACAACTATTTAAATTGGTTTAAATGATGTTTCATCCCAAATCAATAACCTGGAAAATTTCTGAGGTATATTCATACAGTCGAGCTCTAAAAAACTACTTTACCGCTAGTCAATTGTGCAGCACCATTGGCTGTCATATGTCCACACCCTTCTATTTCTGTTTCAATTTTATTTTTAGTTTTGGAGTTACATCCAAAAACTTCAATAGGTTATCTCTCTAGCTTCAAATTAAACCAAATTCTTGCATGAACCCATGTAAAAAAAGACAACAAGCACAAGTTATGCAAATAAGACCAGCAATTATCTGTCGTTCTCTCTAATTAATCCATTAGGAGCACTTAGTAATTTTTTCTAACTCTGTTAAGCCTAGATATTGTAAACATCAGAAATTTGAGAATAAAGCTTCAATATAGTTAGAGTATGCAAGGTAGAATAAATGAGAAACATGTTCAATGAGCTTGGTAGTTTGACTTTACATTGTACGGTTGGGGGCCTTATTTGTTAACCGAGTACCTGGACTTGGGCATAGAAGCTGGAGCAGTGGATTTGCTAGTCTTGAGTCTGAGAGCTATATAGTCAAATCAACAAAAGCATATCACGGGAGACGTCGAAGATGAAAATAATAAGCTGTTAGTCATATAGCAGAATTACACTACATGAACTAGAATTATCAAGCCACTTTTTGGGGTAAACAAGTGTATTTAATATTGCACTATGACCTCTTGAACAATTTTACTATAAAGCTCGTCCCTCAAACTATTTTTGGGAGCTCATTTAGTCTAAACTTTTAAAAGAATGCCATCTGTCCTCTTCCATGGTTTCTTCTCTTAAAAGGCTAATTGAGCCAATAAAATGAGAGAAAGAAGAAACATAATAACTGAATCATTTATCTCCCTAGAACCCTGCTTCCCATTAGTTCCTTCTCTTCCTCCCCCACCCCACCCCACTCCGCTAAGATTTATTAGAGAGATAAATGTACGGTTTAAGTTAATCAAAATTGCTTCTCCTACGATATTATAGCGTGGAATGCATTAAGTCCTATTACCCATGGCACTTTCCAACCACTCTCTCTTATCCTCCCTTTAATTGCCATTCAATCTCTTCTTTCTCCTCGTACACTATTCTGTTTACCACTTCAGAACAATGAAATTTCTCCTTCTATTTGCCAACTACCCAATGAAAAAAATTGTATTAGAATCCCTCTCATCCAGCCATAACACCCTCGATTTTTGCTTCCAACTTATCTCCTGAGTTAAAGCCAAGGAAGCTAACTCATTATTTTGATAAAGTAAGATGTTGTATTTGAAGGGCATCAAGGAGATCAAATTACATACATCAAGGAGAGCTAACTCATTATTCAACTCCACCTTCCTTCCTCTTTCCCATTCCTCCTTCGTCCCAAAAAAGAACTAATCTCCTGAGCTAATGAAAATTGGCACTCTTCCACTGTTTTTCACAAATAGTGTAACCCCAGTAAGATCTGTCATGTTGCAATCCACACACTTCACTCCCATTTTGAAAGCTCCTGGTACCAAAGATGCACCGGCAATCTAGAAATTCAAGATCAGGACACCTTCCTTTTTTCTCAATTTCATGCACTATCATAAGTCATATCCTTAGTTCGCCTTTCCAGCATTAAATAATTTCCCCCATCCACCTTTGTACTTCACCAACACACGTCAAACCTCCATCTCTTTTCCAAACCCGTTAAACCATACCTCGCACACCAAGCTTCAGCAGCCCAACTAGTCACCAATTTCGACGAACCTACCTTTTCTCGAACCTTCTGACCAAGCATGTTGAGAGGAACTCTTTCTTGCTTAAACATTTTCGTTACTTAAATCAACCCTGGTTCATCTCCATAGCCCACTTTCCCCCCAAACTCCATCTAAAACCAGTAACGACATAATTAATGTCCTGGTAAGAATGAATATTATGTTTCTTTTCTTCATCTTATGTGAAGCTTGTTGTGAAGTTGGGGAGGAGAGCATGAATTTGAGAAGAAAATGACTGGGGCTATGGAAGCAGGGGTCGTTATCCTTGTTATGTTATTTAGGCTTTCATAATTCATTTATGTTAGTCAACTATCTAGCAATAAAAAATATCAAAAGGGCCTCTCAGACAATTTATCCCAAAGCGAAGGTGGTATTTTGAAAAAGAGTTTGAGCAAGAAGTGCTTGGTAGAAAAAAAAAGTATTAAGGTTTTTTCAAATGCATTTTAAGCTTCAACTTATGTACACGGGGAAAAGTACCAACCTTGCTAAGCTTTCTAGAAGCATCATGATCAGGTTCCATTTTGCAGGGCAAGTAAGCACATGGAATGGACCAAAGAAGACACTTCATCGCCCCTTCATGCCAAAACCCATGAACAGTGAGCCTTGTGCATCTTTATAAAGCTTATGGAAGTTTTTAACATTATTGCATGAAAAAATTGTACGGTATTTTAAGTGTAGACAAATTTAGTTTTTGTGCTCATATTCAAAGTTTTAACACAAGACAAATTTGGCACTGCATACCTTAAACACAAAGAGCAAAGTTTAGTTCTGTGTATTCAACTAAAGGAGCCATTAGACTGTATTTTCTTCTATTCTCTTTTTCCTTATTGGTTTTTGATAATTACATTGGACAGAGTGGCTGAGTAATATAAAACACAGATGAGTGTTTTTCATTGTTTAAAATGACTACATCATGTTGCAATAGACCACAGTAACATGTTCATTGCATTTCACTGCCAATCCTTTCATGTCCAGTGGTAAGTTGACTACATAGTTCAGTGTATATTAGAAATATACATGGTGTGGATCTCATGGAACGGAGATTCTGGATTCCCCTTGCTTGGATTCTTTGAGGTGATAATGAAAGTACATAGTGTGGCACTACATTGACCTTTTCTCTTCATGCTGACATGGAAGAGTTTGCTCAAACCTAATGTTAAATATTAAGTAAATTTGTTGAATATCACGTGTATAAGTTTTGCAGAACAAGTAATTACCTTTTTAGTTTTTTATAAGTAACTATTTACCTTTTTCATTTAAAATGACCCTGAGTAATCAGTGTTACAGCAATCTAATATATAGAATGATCCCCTTACTTAATTACCAGATGCTTTAGGACAAGCTAAAGGGAAAAAAAAAAAGAGAAAAAATGTTCCAATAAATTCATGCTGACCTCCTACCGAACCCAATGCATCCAATGAAGATAAACCGTACTTACCTTTTCTAAAAGACAAATAGGACTTCAAAGATATTATATACAACAGGAAAAAGTTTCACTATCCTAAGCATCTTTATTGTGGCAGGCAGCAGCCAGTCTCTGATATGCACCAATACCTAAGATTACCTAACACATGTCAAAGCCTCCAAGAGCATTTCCCGTATACATGACTACTTTTCTAATAAGAATCTAATCTTAGTATTCTTTCACCTCCTTAGTTGGTGGCCAAAACTTAGAGAGTTCCACATTTAGTTTTATCCACTCTTGTTCTCCTATTACCTACATTTAGCCAATTATAACCAAGACTAAGAGAGTTACAACCTCATTTTTTCTCTTCACTCTTGTTTTTATTCTCTTCACCAGACATTATCCAATGGATATTCCTAGCTTTCAAAGTTGCACCTGAACTTTCTTTCCCTTAAATTTCCAATTGATACCCTAATGTCTAGAGAGTCGTATTTTTATCTTTTTGTTTCTGTTTTTTGTTTTTCCGTTTGAACTCATCCACTTCCTTTACCTCGCCCAATTGATAGGAACCATAAAGAACAATAAGTCATTTTGAAACTGGAGAATGTTACCAAGTAGACGCGTAAACACTGATTTCAATCTAATTTATCTAGATAAGATCATTTTCTAGAACTGGTTCAATGAAGCACTTCCCTTCCCTTTTCTTCTGCCAAATTAATCTAATTTATCAAGATAAGCTCATTTTCCAGAACTGGTTCAAGGAGGCGCTTTCCCTATTTTTTTCCCCCAAATCATCTAACCACGGAAACCATGATTCCGATTATTTTTTTTTCTTTTCTTCTGAGTTCTAAGGATCCAAACTAGGATTTAAAGAAAACACCAAGAACTAAACTGAGTTAACAACATCTGTCCTGATAAAACTCATCCACCCATACTTATCAAGCATTGAAGCAAGCTTAATAGTTTTATACACAAATGTGAAATAGTTCAAATGAAAATCTCTACACACTTCAGCTAACCATTAACCAATCAAACAAAAAAAGAAGAAATTTCTTTAAAAAGTAAAAAAACAAATGACATTGATCAAACTAATCATGACTCACCGATTAAGAATTCTCGTTTAACCAACAAGCAGTAAAAGAATCACCAATTTCACTGCAACTAAAATTTCTGTAAATACCAAAGTTGCACTGTTTCATAGAGCACTCTACTGTGAAAGAAACGAAAAAACAAGAAAGCAAGAAACAGAGTTCTGTCGGTTTACCGTGATTTCTCTTTCTCTCTACAACACAACCAAGAATAAGAACAATGTCGCGGTGTATTTTCCGGGAAAAAAAGAAACAAGCAAAACTATAGTTTGAGATTTTGTAACTTCTTTTGAATGCAATTGAATGGCATAAATTAAAGAAAGAGTTGAGAAAAACCCTAGTCAACTGCCATTGATGAAAGCCTTTCAATTACCAAAAATGGCAGAGAAACAAATGTGTGTGAGTGAGTCTCTTTCTTTCTTGAGTGGTTTATTGTATTTCTTATATCAGTCTGTGTGTATTGACTGCAGCTATTATGCGCAGGATACGTGACTGTACTGGAGGTAAGGTACAACTAGTAACAGCTAACGTGGAGAATGAAGAAGGGGGTTATTTTCGACTTTTTAACTCTTCTTGTTTTCGATAAGGTCTGTGTTTTCGAATGACGTGTAATAATGAACCGAAAAATAAACCAGATCATCGTGACCGTTAGTTGATTCAGTACACGGTTCTTGATTTCACCACTTGAATAAATTGCTTAAAATGTTAAAAGAATGAAATAGGAAATAGTATTATTATTATTATTATAGTGAAAACAAGAAAATTCAAAATATTATAAAAGTTTTTAAGATGAGAGAATATGATTTGACCTATTTGTACAAGATTAATCCTTTGGGTTTATTTACTCTAATAAAATAAATCCTTTGGGTTTATTTACTCTAATAAAATAAAACCTTTGGGGGTAATTAATTTTCTTTTTATTTTTAGGAAATTAATCCGTAATCTTTTTAAAACTAAATATCTTTATTTATACGCTGAAAATTCCAAAATTAACAACTCTTGGTTTGATAATTTGAATAACATTTCGTAATATTTAATAACAATTCATTTTTTAAGGATGTAATAATTATCTTTTTTTACTAAAAGTAAGCAACAATCGTAAGCATCAATTTTCTGTCAACGCCTTCTTAGTCAAGCTTGTCACAACAGGCTCGCCTAAAACAATTTATATATTAGTTTGCGACCTAATCGAAGGATTTCCAAATCAAATGGTCGTAAATTTATTACTCCAATTTTTTTCACATAGTCTTTTCATCCCAAAGGACAAAGGTACAAAAAGAGTAAAAGGAGACAATTTTATGGATGGTGACTTCGGAGGATACAGACAAAATTGTTTGATCATCATACTCATTATTTATGCATGGAAAGAGAAGGACACCACCACATATTACCCTTACCACAATTGGAATGGTTATTTTCTTCTTTTCCCTTAATTTGAAGAACATTATTTGACAAAGCATATTGGGGGTTTATTCCAGTATCAAATGTCACTAAGTAGAACTATTGATGTGACTTTTAAACTAATTTAGTCGCATTTTGCATGACATTTTGAGCAAGAAGAATTCAAACAAAAGATTAATTATATTGGCTTTTATATATTATAATAAAAATATTGGCTTTCATATTCACATAAAGTCAAGAGCCTTTCTTGTCTAGGAACTGCTATTGGTTGATTGTCATTTTCTGTAGTCCTTTTCACAAGAAAGATTTTTACATTATTCAACATGGATTTTTTTTTAACTTGTATAAAAATACTAACCTCACCAATTGAATTATCGTTTTGAAATTTGCAAACTTATCATTGAGGTATTTGTCAATTTGAATGGTGTGCCGTTTAGAGCTGAACAAACAAATGAATGTCGATTTTCATGATGGTACGAAACAAAATAACAGTAGAAGTATAACAGAAGTCAATTTCTCTGAGAGTTCAAAAAAGAAAAAGATTAACCTCATACTATAATTCATCTATACATGATTTTATGTAATAGTTGAACTCTTTTTATTCATTTTTCTTTTTTTTAAAAAATCACTGCAGTGACATAATAATGACCTGAGGATTCGAAAAACATTATAGCAAATTTGATTTCTAAAGTTTAGCCCATAATTAGCTGAGGATTCCACTATTAGACTGAATCCGACAAAGACATGAATGCATGAAGCTGATTAGACTGTTATATTTTACTAGCTTCACTTGCCCTTTATCCAACAATTTAATAACCTGAAAATATAAGACAGGTAAAAGGTAAACACTCAAATTCTTTAGCCAATCCAGTAGAACAAACTTCTAGGGGCAAAAAGCATCAGCAAAATCGATATTGCTGTTTTAGAGTCAAATCAAGCTTTACTGAAATGAAACGGAAAGAAACAAAAAACGTAAAACAACCTTTATTGTTGAGAAGGAAATCAGACCAAGCTCATGTTCTGAACAATCAATCGTACTTCACTTTATTAATCAACAAAAATTAACTGCCATAACAGACCAGGAACAAGGGAGGGAGAAGCCTGCACTTCTACATGTATACTGCATAAGTTAAAGCTGATAATAACAGATGACAAATTTCTAGTTTTACATAAGAAAAGTACATTTAAGACAATAATTGCAAAAATAAAAGATAAATACATCAAGTTTCAACAGCCTTGCTAGAGAACAAGTTCAGCAACTATTCACTAGAATACTTGAAGGAGCTACCCAATAAGCTTCTAGTGTGACAAGGTGATGCTGCTTACTGTTACTTGTAACAGTTGAAGTGTTTGTGTGTGTGTGGGTGTGGGGGGGGGGGGGGGGG
>NC_064282.1:10205611-10233831 GCF_019186545.1 Solanum stenotomum
GGGGGGGGGGGGGGGGGGGGGTTGTGCTTGTATGTGTGCGCATATAACATGCATTACAGCATGGCTTTTACATAATACAATATTTTACCATCATTTTCTTGGCAAACTCAGGAAAGGCGTCTCACAATTCCTAGCATTTCTTACAGATTATGATGAAGTGACAGCAATTGACAATCTTTCCTGGAACACCTGAAAAAATGAATAACATGTGATATAATGAACATCAGGCATGACCACCTATCAAAAAATGGAAAAAAGAGAATTAAGACTGCATAGCCTGCAGCAAAAGTATGCCAGCATGGCATCAATGCAAAACCATTACCATTCTGAAGTGTTCCAACTCTTTAACATGCTCTGTCTCGAAGTCTTTCTCTGATGGCAGCACATAACCAGGGAAGGGCAAATTTCCTGCTTCAAGTACCTACAGCTTTTGAGGTGTAAATGATGGGACAATGCAAATGTTTAAACTTGAAAGTACAAAAAAAAAATACTTTTATATCTGTTAGCTAATGAGCTACAAGTACAAAAATATTTTTTTTTTTAAAAGAAGAAAAAGAGAGAGGATGAGCTACAAGATTGATGCATGTTTCATCCCAAGAGAATGGCAGGATGAAAAGCATGCATTTACTTCTACAAACAATCTGATTATCTAATATTAGTCCCAGCTCAAATTGATTTACATGAAAACATAAAGGCTACAGCACATGAGAAAAAAGATCTTCTAATCAGGTAAGTTAATTCTTACAAAGTCATCCAAATTGAATGTCCAAGCCTAAACTGAACTTGGGTAAGAGGAGGCTAAAAAGTGATGTACCCAATAAAGTATTTAATGCCGAAACAATGAACAGAAGAGTATTTATCAATCATCATTAAAGATCACCATCACAACAAAGAGCTCAGATGGGCATCTTCTCTACTCTTTTGGTCCCCTGTGACTCATTTCATGTGCAGAATGTCAGCTCCAACATTCAGTAACTTAAGCTTAGTGTTTGGCAATGTGAAAGACGATTGCATGGAAATGGTATTCTGATTGAAGAATAGAAAGAAGGGTCTGTCTTGTTCAGAAAAAGTCTGTTGGTATGAAAGGGTGGAGAGGAGAATTTTTAAGATATTAGCATAATTCCCATAGGCTCCTGTGGATTTGTCAAATTTTCCATTAAATTTTGAAGAAACCAGTGAACCTTGTAGAAGATGGAAGAACTAATTAATTGTAAGAGTGCATTGTCGTCAGAACATTAACGGATATGGAGGATATGCAAACTGAGGTTGTACAAGTTATGAAAAGAAGTGGGGTTATAAGCATAGAGTGTTCAATGATCTGATCTCACGGGAAAACCCAGAAGTTTCAAGAGAAAAGTTTTGTGGAGGGACAAGAGCCGCCTCTTACCTCCACACTGGAAATAAGGAGATGGCCAAAAACAGGGGTGAAGGTCAAGCTGGGTTCCAACAGATATCCAAGGAGCTTAGTTGTTTCATGTGTGTGAAATTGAAAAATAGATAAAACCCAAAAAGGAATTCCTCATCAGATATTTAGACATCCGGTTTGAAATGTTGAGATGCTACAATGGCAATGACAGTGTGCTTGGAACTCTGATGTAATAAAATAGACTAAAGAGGTAGCTGCCATTGTATGAAAATGTATTTCTTGTTCACATTCCTACAAAGGGAAGTGGCTAGAAGGTCCAGATGGGTGAGCAGATATGGGAATAATGCAAAATGACCCTAGAATGTTGGTCCCCACATTGCTTTCCATCAAGAAGAACCGAAGCCAGAACATATTTTGATTAGATTGCTTAATCTACCACAAGTGGTCCGGAAGGCGTGTTCCATGTGATAGGAAGCATCTGTGGAAGATAAAATGGAGCTGGAACACAAAGCCAGGTACTAGATGAATTTAAGGTGTGTAAGGATGCGCATGAGGTGAACAACCAATCCCGTTCTTGCTAGAATCCAAATCGATCTCAGGGAGATGGTGTACCAATCTGGGTGAGATTTTTCGGTCAACATAGTTGCATTGCCACAAATATCAAGCTTTCACTGCTGGTAACGAATCGAAGCCTTTAATGCTGATAAATGACTGCTGAGCAAGTTGTGCCCATGTAGCAACAGGTATTACAGGAAAAGGTACGACAAGTGGAGCAAGGAACAATTTTCCAAAACTCCAGTCACATGTTATGGGGAAACTAAATCCTAGATCCACCTCTGTTAAATAAAATTATACCACAAGAGATCAACTGAACGGAATCACATAGGTTGCTCCAAGATATAAGGAAGAGAAACATAAAGATGCATGTAAAGGTTAAATACCAATTTATATCCTTCACAGGTATGTGAGAAATCCACATTGTGGATGTTGACCAGCTGAAGTTTCTCCAGTGCAGCAGATACACGTAGAATTGCACAAAGAATTCTGAATTTCCCTCTCATCTAAGGTATAAAGATAATAGTTAAACACACATAAGAGTCTTGATCTATGCTGACATGTTATCTTCATTTGTCCTATCCATGCCAATTTAATGAAGTGTATCGGTATGTCGTGCAAATCTATAAAATACATTTAATAAATTTTGGAAATTGTAAGTATCCATTCAGGGATGGTGGTACTTAGTGCAGAACCTCCAAAGTACAAAAAGCTTGCTAAAACTGAATTCATGCATACCAGATACACACCAATAATGGAGTCAGTGAGTATTAGTTTGTATAGCACACAAAAAATAACAATATGATACCTCTTCTGTTAATTCCTCAGGCACCACATGATCACATTCAGGAAGTTTCTTTCTATGGTGTCTCACAAGTAGAGCTATTAACTGGAAGCTGACGAAGATGTCATCAGTTTTCACATTCTGAATGTTGTTTAGAGAAAATAAGGGAGACACCATACCTTAACCTCTTCGGCATTATAACCATGTAGATGATCGCCTTTCTACACAGAGAGTGAAGCTTGTCACAATAAGTTTCATGCTCCCAATAACTATTTCTCAAGGTACATAAGAGAACTGATACAGCTGAAACCAGATAGATAATCATCAAGCAATATCAATCACAGAGGCCTCTGTATATCAAGACCTCTAGAGATGGGAATAGGGCAGGGAGGGGCAAGTGCAAGGTGGGGAGTTGTTATGCTGGACGCATTAAACAATATTATTATTATTTTTATTTTATTTTTTTGGGGGGGGGGGGGGGGGGNGAGAGAAAGAGATAAAAATAAAAACAGGGGCTGGTTAGGGTTGTGAAAATTAAAGCTACTGTTTAGTAATCATCCATTTATGCTTCAATTTAGCTTTCTATTGCTTTATTTATACTTCGGCTTTCTTGATGCTTCGTATTTCAGTTACAGCTCTGTTTTTTTTTATTGTCAGCATACTTTTTTTTTTAATCTCTGATTAAGGAAATTATGCCTGCCTGTATTTTTGTAACTTACAATAATGCAAATCACACTCAAATTATGTTTCCCCAACAGAAAATCATTTTGGCTACATCAGGAAGGATTCATATTAGATGATTAATTTATTAGTGTTATAGTGACTATCTAAACGAATAAAGAATCACCATTCCAGGCTAAAACTCTAACAACAACAACAAGAACAACAACATACCCAGTATAATCCCACAAAGTGGAGTTTGAGGAGGGTAGAGTGTATGCAAACCTTACTCCTACAAAAGTATGCTAACACACTAACAAGGATAATTAATTTCAGAATGATGATATCTGCAAAAGAAATATTTGACTGCTAAGCCAAGGTACAAAAGAGAAAGACCAAACTTATCTGGTATGGTACATAAGCCATCCTTGTTTTGAATATGTAAATAACAGTGGCAAAAAAGGAAAAAACATAAAAGATACTCAAGCAGCAGGGCAGGCCCGATTGAAAATGCTTGCCGAGTGGGTTAAATTTTGTGGGCTAAGGCCTAACCACCCCCCCACACACACACACACTGCCGCCCCATCTCTACATCTCTTTAAGTTTGAAAATCACAGCTTCTCTATCATTAGCATGAGAAACTACGGCCTATATAGATTGGATTAGATCACCCAATTTAATAAGCATGTCTAATTATTCAGTTCTATAATCAGAATCAAGTTCCATTATTGTTTAGGATTGCCTTTTCTGTTAAATGACTAACATCTTAGTGAAACTTATTTATTTAATTATCCAACTATTTATTCTAAACCAAAATCAGTTAGAGAATTATAAACCAAACAGGCCATGACATCGCTTTAATTATGTCATGCTACTAAGCTGAAGTTTTACACACAAATACACCAAATAAATCTTTTTGACAGTTTAGTTCGCAGCATTAAATGAACAATTGTTACATAAACTCAACATGCAAAGACACAGAAATTTATCTGAATCTTCCTGGATTAAGAAATAAATACATACCGCTATTATATGGTAAGATTGCTTATGATAGCCCTTTTTACCAGCATAAAGACCAATTTTTTGAAGCAAACAAGCTGCCTCGAGATACTCGAGATCTTTATCCTCCAAGGATACAAAGAATCCATCAGAACCATTGCCTGATTCATACCCTTTTCTCAAACCATCAAACATCTCCTACATCATGAACATTAACAAAGTCATCTCAAAACAATATTTCTACCCTAAAAATATGGAACAAGAGATGGTGAACTTCTTATTGTATCCCATTCCGAATTATCAAATACCTTGGCAACACTAAAGCATAATGCAGCAGATTTCATGTGTTGCTTGTTATTAAACCTTGTCGCGAGCCTCGTTACAGACCTCCACCTCGCATTCGCCCTTGGATCATAATTATCAAAAACCTCCCCTAACTTCTCTGCAATCACACCCTCACCTAATGCATACCCAGAAACCTCCATCTCCTCAATCTTAAGCTCCTCAAATATTTCCTCCAATAAAACTGCCCCTGCCACAATAAATTCTGACCTCTTCTTGAAAAAGCCCTGCGTTCGAACCTTCCCTCCAACTCTTCTCTCTTCCTCACTCAACCTCTCCACTAAGCCCTTCAATTCGTCCGTTGTAAAACTCCAATCCCTCCTACTTTCCTCAGATATGCCCACATTTCCCTCCATATTGCTTGCATAGCCACGGAAAATAGCCTTTTCAATATTCCTAATTGTCCCTGATGAACCAATCACTTTATCAATATTATAATGCTTAACCTTCTCATTTAAGCCCGAGGCACGGATTATAACCTTAATATGTTCCCGCATTTCTGTAACTTCTGGAAATTTTTGAGTTACAGTGACATGTCCCAATGCTAGTGAAATAGAGAACAAAATCTGCCCCTCTTTGCCAATTACAAACTCTGTAGAGCCACCTCCTATGTCAATTGTGAGAACTGTACGGTCATGAACAGGATGGAATTGAAGTATACCTTTGTATATAAGGCGGGCCTCTTCGAGACCGGAGAGTACATCAACTTTCAGGCCTAGGGTTTCATCAATCGTTTGAAGGAATTGTGATCGATTGGAAGCTTCTCGAACAGCAGAAGTAGCTACGAGGCGAGAATGGGAGGAAGGAACGCGATGTGACTCGAGAAGCTTCTGAAACTTTCGAAGTGCTGCGGTGGCGCGTAGCAGAGAGGCGTTGGAGATAGTGGCGGAGGTAGTGGTGGTATTAGTATCAAGGCCGAGGAGGACTCTTTCCTTGAACCGATCGACGGTGAGGAAACGGCCGGTGGAAGGGTCGGCGCGAACTACGAGGAGCTTGAAGGAGTTAGTACCGATGTCTACGGCGGCGAAGAGGTTCTCACTAGTGGCATTCCTGGCGGGAATTGAGATTGCGTTGGGAAGAATTGGGAGATTGGCCGACATCTATTCCGGCGAAGATTGATGTATGACAATTGTGGATGGTTTCTTCTTTGCTTCTTTACGATTGCTTTACTTTCTCATTTTGTTTTTTTTTTATTTTTAACTTGCTATTTCATAACTTTGTTTTACCATTGCTCTACTTCATATCCCACTTTTCAATAGAATTATTCTTTATATTATTGATGTGTAATATTATGTAATAATTAAAAAATAATGCAATCTATTTAAATTTTATATTTGTTCAAAATAATACAATATATTTAAACATTGTATTCATTCAAAACATTATAACACAATATCATCCATACAAAGAGTATTATAGTAAATACAGAACTTACTCTTTACTAAAATTAGAAAACCAACTTTTAATATTTCTTTGACAAAACTTATACATAAACAAATTAAAGAACATTAACAGGTACCAAATTCTAATTGATTTAGAATTAGCTCTATTGGTTTAAATCCTAATAAAATGAAAGTCTCCTTGTTAAGAGTATATTGCCAAAGGTATATACTCTTTAACATATTTCATTTTGGTAGAAATAAAGATTTTCGAAATGATAAAATTACATGGCTACTACTTTTAACATATTGTGGAACTTTAAAAAATGGAAAACATAAGAAATGTTACATACAGTTCTTCAGGGAATCACCAGCACCCTGGAAGAAACAACATGAGAGAGCAAAGTCCGCTACGAATATGCCAACAAGAGATAAAACTACCGCTGAAGTAGTAGACTCTCCAACCCCTTTAGCACCTCCCAGTGTGGTGACTCCCCAAGCACAGCTTATGATGGATATAATAGCACCAAAAACCTGTGACTTAATCATCGCGCTGATAAGGTCCCATGACTTGAGAGCTCTCTGAGCAGAATCCAAGATTATGTTTATGCTAATTCCATAAACACCGTCAGCTAAAAGGGCGCTGGATGCCATTCCAACTGTAAAGCACATTAGGGTCAAAAATGGTAAGGCAATGCAGGAAGCAATCACTCTTGGTGTCACCAAATAATCAACAGGATTTGCACCGAGAACTCTCAACGTGTCTGTCTGCTCAGATACCTGCATGGTGCCCAGTTCCGCAGCAAATGCACTACCGATACGCCCGGCAACTACAATTGATGTGACAACTGGACTTAACTCTCTTGAAAAGGCAAGGGCCAACACCCCACCAACAGATCTATTTAACCCTAATCTAGTGAATTCTCTAACAAATTGGATAGTGAAGGCCATGCCAACAAAAGCTGCAGTTAACAAACAGACACCAACTGACTTAGGTCCAACTCTTTCCAACTGTTGAAGAGTATTCTTCCAGTGGATTTTACCCTTCATAATCCTAATAATAACCTGTCCTGCCAAGATAAGAACTGATAATCCCCTCCATAAGTACCTGGGAGGCGACCACTTACTCAAGAACGCTTCTCCTCCATATTCCCATTCTTCCATTGTAGATGTGTCTTTTTTAGATGCAGTTTTGTCCTCTTCAGAAACAGAGAGACTTGGATAACTATCATTAGAGTTGGGAATCACACAGAACCTTTTCGGTTTGGAAGATTTTAAAATCTTCTGGATCTGAGCTCCTTGATTAAAGTCAAATTTCTGGGGAAGCCAATTCAAGCTCAAAATTTTTACACTTGAGTGATTACTCACCTTACTATACCTGCCTCTGCAATCCATGAGAAACTAATGTGAGTTAATGTAAGTGGCTCAGTATTTTTTAGAAATCCATGTCAGAAACCATGCATGGTAAACAGAAGTTGAATGCATCAAGTTACATGTTATGCCTATATACAGAATATTGCAAGTACATATACACTTTTTACTAATATATAAATGCAATCCAAGAGGCAAAGAGAGAGACCTTCCAGAAAAGTGAACAAGAGGATAGCAATGAGAAGCTGCTTGCATGTTGGTCTTAGATTACGTGAAATCTGGGTCTTTTATGTCCCTCTCAGCACAAGAAGAAGACCTGCTATAAGAAAAAGAAGCGAAAATCATTCCAAATGTAGAATCTCAACCTCAAGGAGGACATATTTTATGTAAGAGATTTGCAACAAAGCAAATAGATGGAATCTGTGACATTTAAGACATTTGATGTAGAAATCTGAGACATCAGAACTACAGAGTTGAGCAAGTATCTTTTTTTTCTCATCAGAAACTAACAGAGTTGAGCATCTTCTTATATGTCATCAGGAACATTATATCCATGAATGGAAACCCTCCCTGACAAAGTGCACAAGGTTCGGGTAAGCTTTTTGGCACTTTGCCCCTCTACTAATTCTATGGCACTCCGACCTTTAAAGGTATAAAAATACCCTCACTAAAGATGGTCAAAATAAAATGACAGGATAAATTAATGGGTAACTTTCACGTGCCCTTTGAAGGCATATTCATCAATCTTAACAGAAAGAAAGCATATGAAAAAGTATACATACTACTAACGACGTCCCTCATACCACCCCAGTCCCCATATTTATAGTGAAGCACATCTTTTGGCATCCTAGAAGGTGCTCCTTGTGCTCCTCACCACATCATAGTGAAGCACGTCTTTTCGCATCCTAGAAGATGCTCCTTGTGCTCCTCGCCACATCACGCCTGAAGGTTTTTCCATTTCCTTAATCATTGGTTACCAGAAAAGCTTTTCTTCCTTTAAATATTTGGATTACTAGATAGTGAACTGTAAACGACTAAAACAAAAATGAGGGGAAAATTGAGGGTAAAAAAGACAACAAAGCAAGAGAAAATGGACTTGCCCGGACAAAATCCAGATCCTTCCCAGTTCCCACGTGATGAGTCTGATACCAAATCCTACAGTTCTTAACCCCCTCCACTCCAAAAATTCCCCCTACTTCATACCATTAACTAATAAACTTTTACTTTTTTTCTTATGAACTATATATTTCATTACAGGTATCAAGAAGATGCAAATTAGTTACACCATTAATTCATAAATTTCATGGACTGCCCTAGTACAAAAGTGTAACAAGTTACCATTAGAACAATAAGCAGAAAAAAATTCACATAATTTCCTTCGCAATGAAACCAGTCGACTATATTTGGGTAAATCTCTCTATTTTCAACTGTAGCAACTTCTGGAATTCCAGCATTTGCAAAGACTATATTACTGTAATCTTATAAGTTGCAACATAAGAGATTTTTTTTATCAAACGAGTAAAGTTATACTAGATCAATGTATGTGAGGTTAAACCAGTATTAGTAACTAGTTATTACGTCTAAAAACAATGTAGGATTTGTATAAATATTGGAAATGCAAGAAAGACTTGTGGTAAACACACGACAAAAAATAAAACAATTTCTACTTGCACTCTTCTTCCTTTCCTTGGTTTGATGCAATTGAGCCGAGGGTCCATCGGAAACAGCCTCTCTACCTCCATGAGGTAATGGTAAGGTCTGCATACACTCTATCCTCCCCAGACCCCACTTAGTGGGATTTCACTGGGTATGTTGTAGTTTCTACTGGCAATGTTGAAAGTACATAGTGTGGGACTACATTGTCCTTTCTCTTAACGCTGACATGGAAGAGTTCGCTCAAACCTAATGTTAAATATTAGGCAAATGTGCTGAATATCATGTGTGTAAGTTCTGCAGAACAAGTAACTACTTTTTTTAGTTTTTTTTTCAAGTGACTACTACCTTTTTCATTCAAAACGACAATCTAATAGGAGTACGTAGAATGCTCCCTTTGCTCAATTACAAGATGCTTTACGACAAGCTAAAGAAAATAAAGGGAAAAAAGTACTTATAGATTCATGCTGACCTCCTACCCAATGCATCCAATGAAGAAAAATTTGTTCTCTAAAAGACAAATAGGAGTTCGAAGATCTTATATACGATGGTGAAAGTTTCAATATCGTCCTAAGCATCTTTAGTGTAGCAGTCAGTCTCTGATATGCAACAATACCTAAGATTACCTAATACATGTGAAAGCTTCAGACTACATTTACCTTATATATGACTACTTTTCTAGTAAGCATCTAAATCTTAAGTATTCTTTCACCTCCCCAGTTGATGCTCAAGACTCAGAGAGTTTCACATTAGTTTATTCACTCTTCCGCTCTTACTACCTACAATAAGCAAATCATAACCAAGATTAAGAGTTACAACTTCAATTGTTTCTGCACTCTTGTTTTTATTCTCTGCAGCAGACATCATCCAATGGTTATTCCTAGCTTGTAAAGTTGTACCCCAACTTTCTTTCCCTTAAATTCCCGATTGTACCTAATGCCTGGAGAGTTGTAATTTTGCCTTTCTGTTTCTGTTTTTATGCTTTCCCTTTTTGACTCCTCCTCCGCTTCGTTTACCTCACCCAATTGATAGGAACCATAAAGAACAACAAAAGTCATTGTGAAACTGGAGAAGGTTAGTAGATGTGTAAACATTGGTTTCAATCTAGTTTACCGGAAATAGACTCTCTACCTCTAACATAGGGGTAAGTCTGTGTACACTTTACCCTCCCCAAACTCCACTTTGTGGAATCTAGGTATGTTGTTGTTATCATCCAACTGTGGAAACCATGATTCAAAAATATTATTTTTGTTTCCTTCTAACTGTTATTTTCCTTCAACAGTTTATGGATTCCCAAACTAGGATAAAAGAAACAACAAGAATTAAACTACGAGTAACTCATCAACAATACTTATCAAGAACTGAAGCATAGCTGAATAATTTTATATAGAAACCAATCAATGAAACAGCTCTAATGAAACTCTCTCTATGCACTTCAGCGAACTATTAACAAATCCAACAAAAAAAAAACGACGGAATTTTTTCATAAGAAAAAATCCAAAATGACAACATTCGTTTAAAACTAGAAAAAAATGAAGAAAAAAAAAAAGCAAATGATATTTGATTAAACAAATCATGGTTCACCGTTAAGAAGCAAGTAGAAAAAGAACCTACCCTCTCACCAACGCAACGAGATTTTGTTGTTGGTAGCAATGGCTTCAATAGGAATCTCCACTGCAGACAAAATTACTGTAAATATGAAAATTGCACTGTTTGAGTACTCTGTAAAGAAACAAAAAAAAAAAAAAAGCAAGAAACAGAGTTCAGTCTCTTTACCCGATTTCACTTTCTCCACAGGTGTATTGAGAAAAATAGCAAACAAGGCTATTGTTTGAAATTTTGTAACTTTTCTTCAAGAATACCATAAATTTAAAAAAAAAATCAGGAAAAAACCCTAGATTTGCAGGGAAAAATGAATGGAATGGAAGAGATCAGTGGCTGACCCGAAGAAGAAAAGTAAGAAGAAAAGAAAAGGATAAAAAATCCCAAAACTGAAATAAGAAAAAAAAAATATTCACTAAGGCCCGTTTGGCCATGCGATATGGTATCATGATATGATATTATGATATGATATCATGATATGAAATCATGAAATGAAATTGAAGTTTTGTTTGGACATACAATATGAAATTTTTGTGTTGTATATTTTCTCATAAACATAAATATCTCATAAGTTGTAAAACTATTAAAATAGCCTCAATTGTTTATTCAATCTTATCAAATAAACAAAAATTTATAAAATCGCTTAATAAATTATTCCAAAACTATTTGTTCTCTACTTAAATAATTGTTTCATCTAATTTTAATTTAATAAAAAAAATTGAACATAAATTGTAGTGTACTAGTCTTTAATATAATCCTTCCACATAGTACGGGCAATTTTCTCACGTTGAACTTGCATTTCTCGATCATGTGACCGAGAAGACGAACCAACATTGTTACTTTGAGCCATTTGTTGGTCAATATCATCCGCAACTATATTTTCATGCTCATAGATCATAAATATTTCATCACTTTAACAATCGGTTAGTGTGAGTTAAAGTGACTATATGTTGGTGAGAATAATAAATTTTATGTCGGTGAGAATAATAAATTTTAAAAAGTAATGATGTGATTATAAATTTTATTTACATATGAAATAAATTGTTAGTAGATATAAATGTGGGTTGTTTTAACAAAATATAAACTCGTGGATCAATTTTTGTATTAAAATATCTCAAATCATGATATAAAATTACCATGTAATTCCATATCATGGTTTTTGGAGAATATGGAATCACATCTCATGATATGGAATCAAGAGATGGAATTAGTGTAAAATCGCATATCCAAACGTTGATTTTATCTCACGATACCATATCGTGATATGGTATCGCATGGTCAAACGCCTACTAAGAAACAAATAGCTACGCTTAATACACCCAACTTTTATATTACTATACATGAAAGGGATTAATTAAAGTATAGTTGTTATACTAAAATTAGGTGCAAAAAATTAACGGAAAATGATCAAAACTACCCGTCAACTATTTGAAATAGAGCATATATACCCTTCAATTATATTTTGGCTCAAAACTACCCTTCTCGTCTTAATATTGGTTCACTTCTACCCTTCCATTGGCATTCAATATGTAAATTATAATGCCACATAAACGTCCACTTAAGCACACTCACCCCACCCTCACTAAATGATCCAGCCTTCCCCTTAATTTCCACCATAGACTCCATAAACAATAATTTCTTGGGCAGTATTTTGACCGCATTAGACTTCATTTTCTCTGCCAAGATTTTCCCATCCCCGCTACGCCCTTCATCCTTTCTCCCCATTACCACACTCTCAAAACTCTTTTCACTTGGGTCAGCCTTTTATCCAATGTCAATAGCACTGAGATTGCCCAAATATGTTCAATAACAATTGCTATTTTTCTTCAAAAGCTTTACTGGACAAGTATGGATTTCTTCAATAGATAATTCAATTGGGTTTGTTAAAATCAACAACCTGACCTTTAGTGAACAATCATCTCATTATTCATGGAATCGGCGGTTTATTGGACCATCGATCTCTTCTTGATCACACAATCAGAGCATTAAGGAGAAGACAACTCACTGTTGTTGCTAATGCGTTAATCATAAAACGGACGAAATTGTTAAGTTCGACTTCTGTTTTCCTTTTTATGGCTGCTGATATAGCTTTGTTCTTACAACCTGATGGATTGTGTTACCGTCACCATGTTGTTCTCCGACGGTGTCGTTTTGGGAATCTTACTAGAAATGCCATGGGTACTATGATTTTTCAACCTATCTGCTTGATTCTGGCAGCTTTATGTCTTCTTTATCGTCGACGACAATGGACATCCGTTATCCGGATGAAAGAAATAATGATTTTACCACCAGTGTACTGTCAACATCTCCGGCGATAAGGGAGATTTGTTATCCGAATGAGATAATTAATGATTATAACTTATAACTCCAGTATTGTTCAGTCTCATTCGCCGAAGACAATAGGGTTCCGCTGTGATAATGAACATTTTGACACGGGTGTTCAATTTCCTAGGCCTTTTAACGAGTGGGGATGGATCTGCTTAGGTGGACGTTTATGTGGCATTATAATTTACACATTGGATGCCACATCTAACTCCGTTAAAAGGAAGGGTAGAAGTGATCCAATAGTAAGACGAAAAGGGTAATTTTGGGCCAAAATATAGTTGAAGGGTATATTTGCTCTATTTTGAATAGTTGAAGGATAGTTTCGACCCTTTTCCGAAAAATCAATCAGACTATCATGGAAAGGGAATAAACCAAAAATACATAAATAAAAGCAACAATTAGATCAAAAAATACAATTACATTATATAAAAAAAGTTGTTTCATAATTCAGTCATAAGAAAAGAAAAGTTTCATGATTCGTCTTTCTTTAAATAGATAAATTATGATGTATTTTAACATAGAAATTTTCGTTATCATTATAACTTTATCTATCTTTATGATAAAGAAATTTGTTTTTATTTAAAATGATCACACTAACTTGACGACATGTAATATGATAAGAATTCAAGAACAAACCGTCATATTTAACATACATGTTTGGGATAAGGCACAAGTACCCCTAAACTATGACTGAAATCTCAGAGACACACCTTAACTAAACTAAGGTCTTATTACCCCTTGAACTCATTTTTTATATAATTTTGTACACCTTTTGGCTTACGTGGCACACGCCGTCTCCACGCAATTGAGGTGTGTGATAGATATTTGGATACCACGTAAGCCAAAAAGATGTACAAGATTACAAAAAAAAATGAATTTAGGAGATAATAGGGCATTAGTTTAATTAAGGTGTGTCTCTGTATTTTCGATCATTATCTAAGAGTTACTTGTACCTTTTCCTTACATGTTTGGCAGAACTTAGAGGATTAGGAGACTAGCCAAATACAATTTCACTTGCTTGACAATCTTTTTCTCGATTATAGATTTATTTGATCTACCTATTAATCATTCATTTCATCAACTATGAAGGCAGAAAAAAAAATCTCTATTAAGAAAAAAATAAACAAACACTATAATTACGTGGGCGTGTATGTCCTACGAATACCTTTTGTTTAATGAGAGAGGGGTCACACCTTTTCCACTAGCTTAGTTTCATAAGCGGGATAAGTTTAATAATCAGAAAAGAGCCATATTTGTCTTTGTATTCTCACAAAAAAAATATATCTATCATTTGTTATATTTTTTTGATATACTTGTCTCTGCAATTCAACCCGCAATTGCTATTCTTTTTGATATATATGTGTCTGCAAACCAATCTACATCCACTGCCATTTGGGTGCGCACAGGGTAAAAACTCCACTTCTATGCAATAGCTCGCAAATCATATAGGAGAGGTAACTCGCCCAGAAGGCAAATTCCTTACTTTCGCTGGCAAGGGGTTTCAAACTCGAGACATCCACTATGAAAGTTCCAAGCCCAAACCATTGGGCCGCACTGAAGGGTAACCTCGAATTTAAATATGTGCCTAAAATTGGATGACAAAAACAAATATATTAAATAGTTAAGTTTCATTTATAAAATATTTTATTTTTAAACAATATTTTATGTTTTTTTAAAACTCAAAGTGCCCATGTAATTAATTAATTAGTTGTTTTGCCACATCAGTGAGTATATTATAATATTCTTTTTTTTCTTTGCCAATTATCAAAAGAAAAACCTAGTAAGACGATTTTTCAATAGGTTAAGTATTCAATTAAAATACCTATCTTAATTGAAGTAACTGAGGGTCTGGATGAGTTTATAGAAAGTAAAACAAGTTAAAAATTACAAGTAGACAGTAGTTTACTTTTGAATTTTAACTTATTTTAAAATTTTGTCCTAAAGATGAATGCTTAAAAACACTTTATAATCTTTCTAGACACTTCCAAAATCAAAACTACTGAAAAGTCAAAAATACCTAAAAATAAGTTAGTCCAAACGGATAGTAAGTCCCTACTTTTAAATATCTCTCTACATATTCCGTCTTTCTTTTGTACATATTAGTAAGAAGAAAAACTTAAAGTCACACATGAAGTTGTCTCGAATTTTCAAACAGACATTTTAACTATGTGAGCATCTTATTACCCCCTAAATAATTTTGAAATGATATTATTACATCATTTTTTTTATCAATATTAGATTTTAAAAGGCAAGTGATATCACACACCAATCATTACGTGACACGTATTAATTTAATTTAAACTATAATTTTTTTTTTCTCTTTTACTTTTCGACTTATTTTATTTTTATTACTTCTTAAATTTCACTTCACCTTCCACCTCACCCCACGCCCCACCCCACTTTCAAACTGACCTCCACCTTCCATTTTTTTTCTTTCTTTCTTTCTTCTTACCTCTCACTCTCATCATGTCCCCTTTCTTTTTACCTCTCACTCTCATCCTCTCCCACCTATGTCAAGTTGTGTTCCTTCCCATTTTTTATATTTTCTTCTTCTTCTATCAAATTTCAACATTTCAATGACTTTTTTTTAAAAAAAAAATCATATTATTTTTTTCAAACTTTGTTGAGTTAGTGAAACAAAATGAATTATTTTTCTAAGAAAATTCAAATTTTTGAAGGTATCATCAATTAATTTATCTTCTTTTCATATAACTTCAAAATTAGAAATAATAACTTTGAAAGAATCAATGAATTCCCCAAAAATTGAAAGAGCTTGATTGAAATCTAAATAAAAAGGTTAAATGATACCTCTTAATCATCTTGAAATCTAATGAGTTTATCAAATCATTTGAAATGTAAAAAAAAATAGATAAAATTTTAAAATTGAAGAGACTTAAACTAATAATAGTTTTAAAAAAGAAGAAGGTGAAATTGTGGTAAAAATGGTGACGTTTAAAGTGAGGAGTTTTAATTGAGTTGACAATCAATTTTTGAAGAAGAAAGAAAGAGGAAAAATAACAAAGAAAAGAAGTTGAAATAATAAGAAAAAACAAGAATGATATTTTATAACAAAATACTTATAAAAATAAGGTTATATTCATTATTTTAGGTTGTTCGCGTTCTTTAAAGAGAGTGCATACACTTTATTATGTCTGGTGGACAAAAATGATGTAATAATATCAATTCAAGACTATTTAGGGGATAATAGGACATCCGCATAATTTAAAATGTATTTTTTAAAATTCGGATAACTTCAGGTGTCACTTTATATTATTTCTTTAGGGAAAAGGCATAAATTGCCCCCTAAACTTGTCCCGAAAGTCAGTTACACGCTTAAACTATTGTGACAATCTATTACGCACCTTTACTATTTAAAAATGAATTTAATACCATCCTGGGATGTGTAACACCACTCTCACAGCATGTAGTGTATTACACTCGCTGCCACGTCAATTTTTATAATTTCTTATATTCTTTTTGTTTTATTTTCTTTATTAATTAACTTTCTTTTTGTTAACTCTATTTTACACCAATTAATTATTACAATTCTCTAATAATTATATCTTCTTTATCACTAAATCCCACCCACTTTATCTCTAATCTCATCGGAGAAATTATTTATTTGAATTTATACAAGAATTTTCTTTGTCTTCTCCGGTGAAGAACAACCAACCCATCACCACCATAAGTCCACCTCCACAACGTCATTTTTTCTTCTTTTTCGACGAACCATCAGCCACCAAACAACCACCACAAAACAACCACTCAAAATCCAAATCAATCACCAACAAACACCAAACCAGACCCCTTACCTTATCCCTTTGTGATTTTATTCTTTTAATTTGTTTTACAGGTGTGTCGGCAAGCTCAAAACTTCAGCCATGGCTCCCATGAAGTTCCAAAGAGCTCCACACTTTCAGATCTGAATAACCAACAAATAATTTGAACAACCAACAACACCACTACTACACTCACATCATTGTGAATCTTTGAGGTTGTGATGAAAATTAAAGAATGAAGAAGAAGAGGATAATGGGTGGGGATGGAAGATTTTGATTTTTTAATTCTTTTTCTAAAGGGTAATGGGAGGGGTAGGAAAATTTTGATTTTTTTAGTTCTTTTTTTAACTTTAATTTTTTCTGATGCACCAGTTTTTTATTTATTTATTTATTTTTGCCACGTCAGTGTTAGGGAGTAAATAAATTCAATTTTAAGTAGTAAAGTTGTGTAATAGGTTGTCGGGATAATTTAAGAGTGTAACTGACTTTTTGGGACAAGTTCAAGGGGAAATTTCCCTATTTCTCTATTAGTAAATGCACTATCATCATTCACATGTACGAGTATGACATGTCATTTATTTCTATACCTAATTAAATATTTAAAATTGATATGCAAACAAGTTATATACACGGTAATATTCTTTTCTATAAAAAATAGATTATTCACATAAAAAAATTATTGTGACATGTTTTACCAAATACACTCAAAAATCATATACGGTTCTGGTAAACTCTATACCTTTTACAATTGAGATGATTGTTTAAAATTTTATCAAAAATACATAATATCTTGCTAACGTAATTATGAAATAAAATAAATTAAAACGAGTCCATGCATAGGGCTGGAGAGTAGAAAAATCGCACGAAAAGTTTTCTAATGAAAGGCTTGAGAATCTTGTGAGAAGTTACCAATATATTACTATAATTAGATTAGAATAAATAAATTTAGAAAGTTTAGTGGAAAAAGTGGTTGATTAATTTATTTTTTACACCAAGGTGTCTGATAATACTATTTGTAAAACGTTTTATAGTCTTATTACTCTACATAAAGTGGCAATTATTTTAAATTTATCTCTAATACTAATTATAGGCTCAAAAATGCCCCTAACCTATTAGAAATGGTTCAGAAATGCCCTCCTTCCACCTATTGGTTTAAAAATGCCCTTAACGTTTTTTTGGGCTCAAAAATGTCCTTTAATTAACAGAAATCTAATGTGGAATTTAACTGAACAAATGGCCAAATTTCATTGGTCCATCTAATTTTTTTTATCAAATAAAATAAACCCCACCCAGCCCAAACCCATTTCACCGTTAATTTAATTTTTTTTTCTCTGTTTTTCATCCTCTTCTTTCCTTCTTTAAGAAAGAAGACTTCCAATCCAAAACCCAGTGTGTTTGTAAAGTCTTGTTATTTAAAAAATAGACATACAGATTAAACAAGATGAAAACAATCCAAAACCCAAATTTAAAACCCTAGAAACTTCTTCTTCTTCGAACTTCTCCGTGAAAATGTCTGGTCGTGGAAAGGGAGGCAAGGGATTGGGAAAGGGAGGAGCCAAGAGGCACAGAAAGGTGCTAAGAGACAACATCCAGGGCATCACTAAGCCAGCTATTCGCAGGCTTGCTCGTAGGGGTGGTGTGAAGCGTATCTCTGGTCTCATCTATGAGGAGACCCGTGGAGTGTTGAAGATCTTTTTGGAGAATGTGATTCGTGATTCCGTCACCTACACTGAGCACGCCAGGAGGAAGACTGTTACTGCTATGGATGTTGTCTATGCTTTGAAGAGACAGGGAAGGACTCTCTATGGATTTGGTGGTTAGATCAGTTGTTAGGTGCATTAGATGTAGATCTAATGTTAATTTCTTCTGTTTCTGTGTTTTGGTATCTCTGTAACTGTTCGTAAGCTCTAGATATTGTAATTTCTCATTACATATTCAATGAACAAAGCTCAGTTTCTACAAAAAAAAAGAAAAAAGAAAACAAGCAATTAAAATTTTTTCATACCATAATATAAAACCATATGTATGAAGTTTGAACTAATCCTAAATTTATAAAAAATTCTATCTTTAATCCTTTTCAAAAGTGATTCAGTAGAGATGATGAGCAAACAAAAGTTTAAATCTCCATCTGAAAGGAACAAGCAAATAACGGGAGGTATAAAATCAAAGATACAAAAATTGGGATAGATTTATCAAAAATGGCTTTGAGTGTAAGGTTTATTCGATTTATAAAAAGAAAATTATGTGGGCCACTTATTTTAAACTCCTTAAAAAATTTAAAAATAATAGTTAAATTTCACATTAGATTTCTATTAACTAAAGGGTATTTTTGAGCCTAAAGAAAACGTTGAGGATATTTTTAAACCAATAGATGGAATGAGGGCATTTTTGACCCTTTTCCCTTTATTTTAATTGTCGATTACATTTATGCCGAGATAATTAAAGAGAGTGTTTCTGTTTCACGTTGTCTCTTCGACGGAATATTGTTCCCAACTAAAATACTTGATATAAATTCATCTTGTTTATATTTATTGGTCGAGTGTTGTCAAGTTTTATTTTTTGTATTGTTATTATTATTCTGTTCGTTTTTATTTATATGTTGCCTTCATTAAAAATAGACGATCATTAATACTTATCATTTCACAAAATCAATATTTCCTTTGTTCTTATTTATATGTCATAATTTTAGATTTTACATCCTTTAAGAACTATGTAAGTTTAACAGTGTACTCTTATTTAGTATATATTCTGTTGAAGTCAAGTTTTCAATAAATGAACATAAATAAATTTATTTTGATTAATTAAATCGACCAATGGACATGAATTAATCATTTAGTTTTCATATGTTAGTCAAATTCATAATTTCAAGACTAATAGCTCCCAAGGGTAAAATCGAAAGAATAATGGCATTTATGCATTGATCTTGTGAACTGACAAATACTAAGTACCATTTGTTTTTAGTAAGGACGATATATAAATTGGAATGGATGGAATATATAAATAATATTATTCTTCTTATTTTACCCTTGAGATAGCCTTGAAAGTATGACTTTAACCAATAAAGAAAAACTAAATGATTAATTCATGTTTATTGGTCAATTTAGTTAATAAAAATAAATTAATTTATGTTCATTTATTGTAAACTTGACTTCAAGAGAACACTAAATAATGGTAGAATAGTAAACTTACTTGGTTTCTTAAGGAACATGAAATCTAAAATCGCGACATATAAATAGAAGAAAGGGAAGATATTTTTTACTTTTTTCTTCGATTTTAGTATCACCAACTGTTTATTTTCTTCAATATTGCATTATTTTATCTTCGCTATATGTTTTCTTCGTTATTATTTTCAGCATGACCTTTTTGCTATTGTATTTGCTTATATACTTATTTTTATATATTTTAGCTAAGTCATAAGTCTATTGAAAATGACATTTCTATAACTCCATCTTTATAAGAAACCAATAAAATTGCGCACCCTAAAAATTTCAAATTCAATTAAAAAATTACACTAGATTATTTTTTTTTTCCTATTAACACTCACACTGCAGAAAGGTCTTTAATTTTAGTAACGACAATCAGCGTGCACCAAATAGTCAAAAAGTATAAGAAGAAGAAGAAAACACAAGAGATTTTTCCCACCGACACTAGATTTACAAGAAATTCCTTGGAAGTTACAAAATGTAATTTATTTCATCATTATCATAAGACAGGTTGTGTCCTTTTCAATGAAAATATTACTGTGAATTAGATAAGTGTACCATTTTAAAATTTAATATTTTTCGAAATCAAATTTTCAATAAAGAAATATAAAGTAGTAATTTATTTTGATTAATCAATCTGACCAGTGAACATAAATTAATTATTTAGTTTTCTATGTTGGTAAATTCATACTTTCAAAACTAAGAGCCCGTTTGAATTGACTTTAAAAAATAGTTTTTAAGTTTAAAATAAAAAAGTTAAACGTAAATAACTTTCAAGTCAAAAAATAAAAACTAGTGGGAGACCTACTTTTGATTTTTAACTTATTTTAAGTCATTTTAAACTTATTTAAAGTTATTTTTAACTTTGTCAAACATTTCCTAACTTCTTTTAAGTTATTTTTATATTTGTCAAATACTCCAAAAGTAAAAAAATTGACTTAAAAGTAGATTTGACCAATTTTTAACCCAATTCAAACACCCTCTAATAACTCTCAAGGGTAAAATAGGAAGCATAATACAATTTATGCATTAATTTTGTGAAATGACAAATATTAAGGACTATTTAGTTTTAATAAGGACGGCATATAAATATGAAGAAAGTAGATTGTAGAGTAATTATTATTCCGTTTGTCCAACAATAATTGTCCACAATGATTGACATAATGAGTTTATCATTTAACCCATATTAATTATGAAGTGAATAAATTAAAAATTAATTTTTTTTAAAAAGTTCTATCTTTTCTAACGTAATTAATTGAGGATATAATATATAAAAAAAATTATTCTTTCTTAATTTATCAAAATAAATAAGTAAAAAATAAAATAAACAAGTAATTAGGGACAAAGTTCACATGACATAAATACTCCCTCCATCCCTATTTACTTGTCCATATTTCCTTTTTTGATTGTCCCTATTTAGTTGTCAATTTTGACAAATCAAGAAAGGACAACAAATTTTTTCCTATTATACCCTTATTTACACTTCTTGAAAATTGTAAAAGTGTATGTTGTTTCCCTCCAATTTATTTCACTTTAATTCAAATAAGTGGTTGTAATTTTGAAGTGAAAAGTTGTCATAAGGGTAAAATTGTAACTNAGTAATTATTACTCCCTTTGTCCAATAATAATTGTCAACAATGATTGATATAATTAGTTTATCATTTTATCCATATTAATTATGAAGTGAATAAATTAAAAATTTAAGATTTTTAAAAAGTTCTATCTTTTTTAATGTAATTAATTGAGGATATAATATATATAAAAAATTATTCTTTCTTAATTTGTCAAAATAAATAAGTAAAATATAAAATAAACAAGTAATTAGGGACAAAATTCACATGACATAAATATGAGCAAACAATGTTAATATTTCCACATAGACAAAAGAGAAGTACACAACTTCCAAGAATATGCAAAACCTTGAATTTTCCAAGAAAATATTAGTAGCTTGGTGAAAAAGTTTACTCAACAAATTCATAATCCAAAAACAATAAGGCGTGTCTCTTTTCAATTGGTTTTATTTCTAGTTTCAATAAAACAATGACAAAGTTCCTTTCATTGGTCTTTGGTGTATGTGTAGTCGTGTCGACAATGATGCTGATATACTTGGCTTTTAATAGAAAAAAAATCGAATCTTGGATTAATTGTGTCACACATTAGTTTATCACTATAATGAAATAATTAGATAAAACATAACACATATTGAACCTACTAAAAACATGACCTAAGATAGGAGAGTTTGAAAATTACGAATTATGTTAGATGGTTAGTAATTAACAGTTGAATGTTCATTCAATTTCTTGCGGAAAAAAAATGATGATTGTACTTGGACCTTCTTTCTTATCATTGGTATTAATATTATTTTTGTAGTTTCTTATTTTTCGATTTTGATTATTATCTTCTTTTTTATGTGTGTTTTGATTATCACATTATTTTATAGACATTATTATTCCTTCTGTTGTACGTTATGGTTGCTTCTATTTCACGTTATGTTGTTTTTGTTGCTTTGATTTTTGTATTCCCTATTTCAAATTGCTTCAAAAATGTGTTTATCTTAAACTGAGAATCTATTAGAAACAATATTTCTATATCTACACGATAGAAGTAAGGTTTTGGTACATTTTACTTTTTTCAAACTTCACTGATGTAAATACACCGTATATATTATTGTTATTGTTGTATAACAAGAAAACAAAGCATCCTAATCTCCGGTCTTGTCATTGGCGTTAGTTTTTGTGTTTATTACTTAATTAAGTACTGCTAAGTACTTTTTTATTTTTTCCCCCTCATTGGAGTGGAAATTTTGATTTTATTATTGTACTTCAATTTTTTTAAAAAAATTGTTATATTTACTTTATAGTTTACATCAAGACTTTTTTGTTAGGATTCAAATTTGTTAGTCTCTTTCACGCTGGTTGGTCGTCTTCATTACCAAACGCGTTGGTTTTTATCTAATGTTTCAATCACAAAATTTAAGAAAATATGGTGTTTTAAGATCAAAATTCAAATATAGAAAGACTTGCATAGTTTTCATGATTAATGTATGATCATGGGTTTCTTATGTATGGTTGATTATTGATAGACTTTCATATATGGACTAAAGATTTGAAAATGACCAAATTCATGTTCATTTCATTAGATATTTTTTATTTGAACTATGTAATTACAAAAAATTCTACTTAAAATATCACTTATTTATAAACATACATGTATAGTCCATATATGAATGTCTGAATAGTCCGTTTATGGCCATCAAAATCACTTAATTTTAATTTTTATTTTTATTTAATTTAAAGATATAATTCAATTTTGTCTGATTAGTTTGGTCATCCAATTTTACCTGGTTAATTTTCTAATAATTTAAACTAAAATTACAATTTTTGTTAACTATTTAATGACGTAGCAACTTTAAATATCTCTTAAATTATTTTTTTTAAAATTACGATCAATATTTAGATTTTTTTAAGCATCCAACCCAATGTTTGTAATAACATTCAACTAACACAAGGACACTTATGATCAACGAAGTAGGTTGAACCAAGAATATGATATGATGGTCAATGAAATGAGTTGGTTCCTGGTGAGCGGTTATAAATATTCCGTGAAATCAATCGAGGTGCACCTAAACTAAAATGGATATCACGATTAAAAAAATAACTCGATTAAAAGAACATGTAATATATATTTTTTTAAATATATTTTTATCCTATTAAATTAATATAATTTGATGAAAGTAACCTAAACACCCTTATTTTATCATAATATTATTAATACTCTCCTTTCCCCACATTAGTTGTCCATCTTACTGTAAATTATGGATCCGGCTCCTCTCCATTACTCCTTTCCTCCATTTCGTCATGTGCACGTCTAGACGAGAAATATGTGTCTTATTTAAGAATATATTGTAATTCTTACCAAATTTGGAGAATAGTTTTCTAAAATTAGTTGACTTAACTATGGTTATGATATTTATTAATATAATATAATCTTGACCTTTAAATTTTAAATAAATTTTAAATAATACACATGTCTCTCATCTAGACGTGCACTTGACGAAATGGAGGGAAGTCAGATCCGTGTAAATTATTATCTCAAGTTACTTGTTAATTTACAAAATCAAAATAAAATTAATGTATTTTTTTCTATTTTACTTTTATACTTTATGGCACTAATACCCGCATTATATCTTAACAAAATGAATAACTACTCCTTATGTCCAACAATACTTGTTCATTATTGACTTTGCACATTTCTTAAGAAATTATAAACAGAAGTCGAGTTGCATATCGGTTGGTTCGATTTTGAAGTTTATCTGTTTGGCTTATTGGTTATCGTTTTATAGAGATGCTAAACCGTTATAGAACCATAAAAATATTAACTTATTAGTTATTGGTTTATCGGTTTTTGATCGTTATCGGTTTAACCGTTTTAAGATTTGACACAAAAAAAGGAACATTGAAAATCACTTAGAAACAAGGTGACAAACCAAATAAACAATGCACATGAGTTCACAAGTTATATTTTGCTAAAAAACAAACACTTTTACATTGTAGAATAACCAAGTGTTTGAGACAATAAAAAATAAAAGTAGGAAACCAAACTCTAAGCCAAACACTTTATATACAAAATGATATAAATACAATTATTTAAGTTAGTATCGGGTTATCGGTTAACCCGTTAAGAAAAAACTTCAAACCGTTAAGAACTGATAACAAAAAAAATAAAACTGCAACCAATAACCCAATAACTTTTTTTGGGTTCAGGTTATCGGTTTCGGTTCGATTTTGAACAACTCTAAATAGAAAGGTAATTTTATTATACTACACTTTGAATAAAATAAATATAATATCTTGAAAAATGTAATAATATAGTCGATAGCTATTATTGAACGGAGGAAATAATATATAACGAGGAGTCGCAAACACGCGTGCATTGATTATGTGTCTAGCGGCAGTTCCACAAAGTTTGGGTTGATTAGATCCTCTATATTCTTGTAACTAAACTTTCCTTGTATTTTTCTAAGTTCACGCGGTAGGTAATTCATCGTTGCCTACTAATTCTGGTCATTTTCTTGGATTTTTCTTCTTCTTCAAATCTTGAAAGCCCCCATTGTTCCAAGTTGTGGATTTGATTAATCAGTAAAAGCAACAATATTTTATTCAAGATTCTCTTCTTTTAATGCAGAAGACGACATTGACTTAAACAAGTAAGTCTTTCAGTTTGAATTTTGAATAATAAACACAACCACACATAGCACCCACAATGTGTTTGTGTTAATGTCTAAGAGAACTACACACCCTTTGTGTTTGACAATATAAATTAATTGGATATATATGAAGCTTCTTACCTGTTTCCTGCTAATTTTGGGGTCATTATTTCTATATAAGACTATAGTTGTTAGCAGTTGAACGTTACCTTCTAACATATTGTGCAGGACTATTGGTATCACTCCCAAATTGGACTTTGATGGTACAGAAACGGAATATCAATCAGGATAATGATGAAAACTCTGAGTTTCCACCTAGGGAATCTAAGCGCCAACATCCTTCTAATGCGTATGTTGATTAAAGTTTCTGTCTTTCATCTGTTTTTTGTGAATTTGGGTTGCATTGTTCTGATTGGTGTTTTTTTTTTCACAGGCTTTTTTCAGGGTTAAGGAGTTACTCTTCTCCACAAGAACTTGCACTAAGGTTGGAGCCCTCAATCCGAAGCTGGGTAAGATTCTACTTGCTAAGCAAGAAAAATACTACTAGTATTATATCTTTATGTTTGTAGGAGAAATACAATTTAGTCTTCAAGATTGTGCAAAGGGACAGAATTCGTTAAATTTTGAAAACCTCATGAGCCTTTTTTGATTGGAAAAGTTCATTTGGTTAGTGAATATCAGGTTAAAGCCTGGACTTCCTTGACATTTGACAAGATATCTTCACATTTGTTCATCAAGTTGCATTTTACATTTCCATAAGTTTTGTCTGCATATTGATAAGTTACAAGGTTTTCTCAGATTGCTTGCTATCCGAAGTGTTCTTTACCTTTTCTTAATCCTTTTTGCCAGCCATTGAATATCTGTAGTATGTATCTCAGAAGATTCCTTTCTTCATCGTTTACTTCTCCATCCTGGTGATCTTTCCTTTCATCTGATTGATCTTGATTGGAGGATTGCTATCGGATTGTGTTATTAGTGATATATGATTTAGTCCTTGTTCAATTACTGTTGGACAGTACCAGGCCATGTGAATTCTGCCGGTATACAGAGTGCCAGTGAAATTGTCATTCACAGGGCAACAGCTTGAAATATTTCTGTTCAATTCCCAATTGGAGTAGTCTTGAAAATTATTGCTATATGGAAGCTAAAATTAGTTATTGTCAACAGAGGAGAGGAGTATTTTGTTTTATTTATTTTTACTTTGATTTGTCTTGTGTTAAAGTTTCCATGTTTATCATCCTTGGTTTTCTTAAATGGTGATAGGTGCGTGAAGAGATTGAGAGAACACTTCAATCTACCCTGAGGTCAGTTCTTGCACAATGAGGAATTATGTTGTTTTCTTAACTATAAACTTACCATTCTCTAAGCATCGGCATGAATGTGTTGGTTGATATTGGTATACAATGATTTACAAAGGGATTTCTTTGGGTTGTTGCAGATCCTCACTTAATGATGACGAGACTTCTCAATCTAGGGCTATTCAGTTACTTTTTGACGATATATTCCCTTCTTCCCTTTTCACGGGCAGTAAAGTATCCAGGGACAAAAGGCCCATTAAAGTTCTCTTGCATGATGCTAGTTCGAACCAGAGAATAACATCTGGACCGTTATCTTCGGCAAAAGTTGATGTGGTTGTTCTTAATGGGGAATTTAATCCCAACGATCTAGAAGACTGGAGTGAGGAAGAGTTCAGCAAAAAGGTTATTCGTGCAAGAGAAGGAAAACGTCCATTATTAACTGGAGATTTAATCATTCAGCTAAGGGATGGTGTGGGATATCTGGGTGATATCAGCTTCACTGACAATTCAAGCTGGGTAAAGAGCAGGACCTTTAGGTTGGGATTGAAATTGATTAACCGCTCTGGTGAATTTAGGGTCAGAGAAGGAGTTAGCAAGCCTTTTACTGTGAGAGATCATCGTGGGGAGGGTAAGTTCTTTTTACCTACCCTTATCTCCATTAACCTGTTAATAACACCCTGCAAAGCGGAAGAAGAGGACAGTTGGGTAGAAATTTGCTTAGCTTTGCTATATTATCCACTTCTACTTTCCACATGCAGATTTGAGTATCCATTTTGTTGAGATGTTGCTCATAGTACAACTGATTTCCAGTCTTTGCGCATATTATTTTGATGTAATATATCGGACTGACATTGTTTTATTTTCTTATTCCTTTGGTTTAGCTTATAAGAAGCATTACCCTCCCACTTTGGACGATGAGATCTGGCGGTTGGAAAAGATTGCCAAAGATGGTGCTTCACACAAACGGTTGAGTAATGAAGGAATATCATGTGTGAAAGAGTTCCTACGGCTGTTTGTCACTGACCCATCTCTTTTACGTAAGGTAAGGTCATCCTTAATTACATTAAGAGTGTTGTCTTTGGTCTGAAGTCGACTTTTTATCTATATAAAGTTTGTTTTTGGTGTCATCTAAATTATAGATGCTGGCTTGTGGGAACAACATATGGGAGAAAATAACTGAACATGTGAGCACTTGTCCGTTAGACAACAGCGAGTGGTACATCTACAACGCCGGAGAAAGTATTGTACTTCTGTTCAACTGCATCTATGAACTTGTAGGTGCAATTCTTGATGGACAAAATTTCCAGTCCATTGACAAATTAGATGTATTTCAGAAGGTCTGTACTCTGTATCCCACATAGATATTTATTTGTTTCCTTACTGTAAGAGTTAAGAAGCTGATGATATTCTTATAACTGCCAGCGGATGGTGGAAGACTTTAAGCGTAGTGTTTATAAAAATTTGAATTGTCTAGCTCCCCTTGAGGACCGTTCTTTGATTGGCCAAGCAGCCCTTACATCCAATCTGCAAAATGGCCTTTCTCATATTCCTAGTTCAAGCCAACAGAATATGAACTACTCAGATGAGCAAGGTATGAACCATCAAATCTTCTTCTGCAGTCATATGCCTCTTTTTACCATTTATTTTTCCATTTTCTTTTATTGTGTGTTTCTTTTTATCTTTTGGTCATGTGGGGTG
>NC_064282.1:10233837-10238505 GCF_019186545.1 Solanum stenotomum
GGGGGGGGGGGGCGGTATGGCAAGAGTATGCTTTTAACCAAGCATTTTGATACATCTGATTGTGCATAACTTAGTTGTGTTCTTGAAAATATTTTCACTTCTTAGGAGCTAATATTGAACTTCTTTTAGTGTCTAAACCATCTAAATAGTACTCCCTCTGATTCAATTTGATTATCTAGTTTTGACTTGACACGAAGTTCAAGAAAGTAAAGAAGACTTTTAGATCTTGTGATATTAAATTAAAAATATGTTGAATGTACCAAAATGTCCTTTAATCTTGTGGTCTTAAACATACCACGTGGAAAGTTGAAATTAAAGAGTTGCCACAAAAGTAAAGAGACATTTTTTTTTAAACAGACTAAGAAGAGAAGTAAAGACAACAAATTGAAACGGAAGCAAGTATAACTTAAAGACCTGCATTTACTTACCCTCCCATTCCAGGTGGTAGTTCCTTTTGGAAGGGCTCTTTGGACCAATTTTTTTTTGTTATTCCTCTTTTTTGCCTGAGAAATGATTTTATGACTATAAAAATGTGTTCTGCAGGTCAAGTGGAGTTCCAGAGCAACTCTGATCATGCCACAATTTCATCACCGCTAGCCTACACAGCTCGACAGGATAGTCCAACTGCAGTGTCCATGCCTGAAAGCTTTCATGGAATGCAAGCATTTAATCCGACCTTGGCAAACAGTTTCTTGCTTGGTGATCCCTGCTCCAGTATCTACCCTGGTGATTATGATTGGGGTTCCAATGGTTCATTTGATTCACTAGGGATGACCGATTATCTACCTCCCAACAACAATTATCAGTTTGAGACACCAGTGTGGCAAGGGAATGGATTGTTAGCGAGTTCAAGTGTTCAGCCGGTGTCACCTAATATTGGCATTCACATCACAAGACGTGGAAATCCTAGAGCCATTTGGTGCACAATCCGTGCTGTCCTGAAATGGAAAACATTGGTTAAGCGAAAGTAGCTATTTGAAGGTGGAAAGGCTTTTACAAGTAGATATCTGAAGTTTGTTCGAGATATAACCAGGAAACTTCACCTCCATCTCTCAGCCTATTCTTTGAACTCTTGGAGGTATTTTGAAACATAAATATATTTATATGTCCATTACATATAGCATCCATCGTATATATGTGAGTAAATTGTACATATAGTAAGGTTTTTGTCAGGATGAAGGTGCATGTAGGATAAATTTTCTTGCAGAAACAGTAGCAAGATATCAAATGTTATGCTACCGCAAATGCCATCGTCCTTGGAGGAGTTTAGTGCTACCTCTTTACTAATAGTACTAGTAGTTATCTTGTGTGTTTTCTGCATCAGATGTAATAAATGGTGCTTGAACAGGAAGTAATATTATTACCTTAATTATTAGTTTATAATAATGAGATGCTATGTCAATTGTTGTCAGCTGTATCCTTGGAACTCGTCTGGCCCCATTGTACATATTCTGTCAGTACACTTCGTGGTATATAAACATATAGCTGTACATTACCTAATTGTTGGGAATCTTAGTAACTCGGTTGGCTGACTATTTGAACTTTCATCTTATAGGTGAAAGTTCAATTCCTCATCTTGTAATCCGTTTCCCCTTCCCTTACCCCCCAATTTTATATTTTTAAAAAGTGTTTATATAATATTAGTGTTGGACATAAACCTTTTGAGTTTGGAGTCACATGCGGGCATTTTCAACCTTACCCTCTATTTACTTTTCAAAATAGAGTTTTCTATTTTTTCAGACAATTAACTTCAATCCAATTCTCTATTTTTGTCTCTAAAAAATAATTTTTTTTTCTCTTCAATATTATATTACTATTTCTATCTTATTCTTACTTTTTTATTTCATTAGATCAAAATATAGAGAATAAAAAGTAAAATAGAAGTGAATTGGAGATGGGGCTCAAGAGTCAAGTGACAATACTATCACAAACTTTCACTTAATGCCACATATGTCCTATCTTTTACACTATGAGCCCCTCGAGGTATTTTTGTAAACTTTCCAACAACCACATAATATTATTGGCCAAAATAATATCTTACGGTAGCTTTTCATATAAAATTTGAGAAAAACTAAATGGCACGACACTTTTTTGGCGCGATCTGGCATGATACTGCAAAATGACAGAAATAGCCTTTTAGCTTTTGGCTCCAAAACCACCTAAATTTCCCTCCAAAAAAAAGAAAATGACCTTTATCATTTTTTTTATTTACTTTACTCATTTTATTTCATTTACTTGACTCTTTCAATATCTTTACTTTCTTTTTTACTTAATTCATTTTATCTCTCATTCTATAAAATGTTTCTTAATTTTTTTATGTTTGGTTGGCTTAAATATTTTAGAAAATATTTCTCAAATAAACTTATTTTTCTCAAATAATAATTTTTTCCTTACCTCACTCCGTAGCCCGACCCTCCCCATTCAAAAAAACAAAATTTTTAAAATTTTCTCTTTTTTTAAAAAAATCAATTTATTTTGTTACTACACCCAAACTAGCCCCTCTCCCAACAAAAAAAAAATAACAACTTAAAAATTTATTTTTGAAAAACAGTTCAAAGTTAGATTTTTTCGATTGTTTTACCCTGCTTAACTCCTGACTGTCCACCCCCGCTTTCCACAAAAAAAAAATTAAAATTTGTTTTTGAAAAAAATAATTAAATTTTCATTTTTTTAGTCCACACTTTCCCCAACCACCTACCACCACCNCCCCCCCCCCCCCAAAAAAAAAAAATTGAAAATTTGTATTTAAAAAAAAATCATTTTATTCTTTTATATATATATATATATATTGAAACTATTCGTGCTTCGCGCGGTTATAATGAAAATTAATAAATTAATTTATTTTATCATTGATAAAAAATAATTCTATGAATTGCTAATATTTAATTATAATGAAGTAGTATGGAATATTTATATTCAAGCTAGTGAAATAAAAGACAATGTAAATTTTTGCCTTCAAAATATGATATGTTTTTTCAATATGCTAAATAGACTTTATATGCATATGGTAGAACAAACAATTTAGAGGTCATATTTTGAAACAACAATCTATGTATTAAGTTGAAAACAATACATTTTTTTGTTTAAAGCTTATCTATCTTTTGAGTACTCGATCATTTATGATAACATCAATTTTGCTATTATTTTTTTAAAACTTCCACGTTACGTCTTTTTCATCACATTTGTTTACGATTTATATATTAAAGAAATATTTTTAAAATTATAACAATGAAACAAATAGGAGTTATCAATAATATTTAAGAGTAGAAGTTATAAAGAAGATAAGAGACATGAGTTATCATAAATTTAATATATAATATTATTATGACATTAAGTACATTAATCGTTGTGCATTGATTTTATTTGTAAAAATAAATAAATGACTGAAAATATAGTGGGTAAAAATCACAAAAATAAGAAAAAGGATAAATAAATTTATTGCATAAAAGACGTGTCATGTTACAATCTCATCAAAGACCACAATTAAATAATATATAGGCATAGATTTTTATAATTATGTAGCTAAGACATAAAAAATAATAATCTACATTATTATATTCACAAAGTAATAAAAAATGAAAAGAAAACTTCTAAATACATTTCAAGAAAAAAAAGAATAGCGACAAAAACAAATTGTTACATATGCATAAGAATAAACAATGATGTCATGTAATAATTTATTTCATCATATAACTTATTCTCATAATTCTTTTGATTGAAATAAGATAGTTATATTAATTATGTTAAACAATAAAAAGTAGAATCATATAGGACTAAATGAGTAATGTTGTCAATATGTGTACTTAAGTTACTATAAATTACAAGTCAAAGTAAAAAAAAATCTCTAGTAAAAGTAATTCCTAACTATGCTTCAAAAAATATTCTTCTAAGTCTTCCTTCAAGAAAACATACAATAAATAAATAAATAAAGGAGAAAGTAATACAATACAAGAATCACTTTTACAATTTTCATTATCAAATAAATATGAATTCAATAAATCAATTCAAGATAAATTATTTAATTATAATAATATAAAACACAAAAAATATAAATAATTGTTAATATGGTACTGTTTTATGTATGGTATTTATGATATTTATAATTCCATCATGTCAAATAAAAAAATTTATATTAAAAAAGGAAAAATAATTTAAACTATACTCAAAAGTTATGAAATTATCAAGACTAAAATTAAAGGGTATGAGTTATGAGTAGTTATTATTTATAAATATATTAAATTATAAAAACTTAAATATTAGAAGTTATATTTGTCATTTTATAATAAGAAAAAGGGCACAAAGAAATTCTCGACGAAAAAAATGTCAAATAACTTGAGTATAAATTTAACTACCTTATACAAGCTCTTAATAACAACAATTGCATGAATAATGTAAAAATCAAGCTAAAAAGATATCAAGAAAATATATAATAAATAAATAAATAAAGGAGAAAGTAATACAATACAAGCATCACTTCTACAACTTTCATTATAAAAAAAAAATATGAATTCAATAAATCGATTCATCAATTCATAATTCTTCGAACCCTTATCGTTATCGATATTCATTCACAAGCCGGTCTGCATTGAAGAATTTTATTCTTCAAGATTAATATATATATATATATATATATATATATATATATATATATATATATATAAAAACAAT
>NC_064282.1:10239538-10242978 GCF_019186545.1 Solanum stenotomum
TATATATATATATATTAAATTACTTGTTTATTCATTAAATTAAAATAAAATTAGTTAAATTTTGTTCTCACTTTATCCCTACAATTAATACTCTTAAGGAAATATTATTAAAAAAAAAATTTAACTAGAAAATAATGGATTCATTAAATATTTTGAATTTCATGAAAATTAGTAGTGTTATTCTCAACGTGGAATATAATTATTGAAATTGTAAAATATTATTATTATTATTATTATTATTATTATTATTATTGTTTTGTAGAGGTATTAATTAATCAATAAATTAATAAAAATTACTTTAAAGAATATTCTTTAAATTTAATGAATATACCTTATTTCCCCCCTTAAAAACAAGTGATACTAAAAATGAAGAAGAATGGAAGAATAAACAACAATGAAAGATCAAAAAATTGGAAGAAAGAGTGAATAGAGTATTGAAGTGAATATAAATAATGCTTCTTGGGCAGTGTTTTTTATTGGGAAGGAAAAATTCTTGGACAATGTAATTTCTTGAAACCATCTAGTGGTTTAAGATTTTTCTTTTAGTAGTTTTACTTTACCGGGTACTTTGGGTACAATAAAAAAAATGAATTTACCCTATGACCTTTTCCATTTCTGCGAAATTACGACCTTGCCTTGAAAAAGAGAGGTCCTGCCATTTGTGTCAAAAAGTGTCCTACCAAATATATTTTTCGATAAAATTTTGCACACATTGGACCAATGTGCCCCTTAGATTATATCATCACCACATTTTTATTGTATCTGTGTATCATACCATTGGTTATAACTATTATTATAAACAATCTAAAAATAAAAAATGCATGTAAAATATTTGATTGGCTTTCAAAATTCTATCAGTGCTACTTGAATTAAAATAGAGAAATAATATATATTATTTAAAAATTACGTAAAATATACAATAAATCATACCATTGATTATTACTATTATTATAAACAATTTAAAAATAAAAAATACATTTAAAATATTTGATTGACTCTAGAAATTGTATGAGTGCCACATAGATTAAAATAGAGAAAATAACATATATTATTGGAAAATTATGTAAAATATACTATAAATCGTAATAATTAACAATTTAAATTTCATAAAATCATACTAAAAATTCATTGTCTTTTTAATCAATCTTTATTACATACATTAAAATAAAACAAAAATAGCACGGGCTCCAATATCTAGTAATTAAATAAAATTAAATTTATTGATCACGTTTTTTTTGGCAATCAAACGTATTTTATTACTAAAAGTGTTAACANATATGCCCTTATGGGCGTTAGTTGGCCAGCTCATTTTATCCAACTCATTTTACATTTTTTTAAAATGTCAAATGGAAATGCCACTTCATTTTTACATTACATGTGGCATTTATATTAAAAGGGAAAGGGCTCACTTATGCCCCTAAACTATCCGACCCACTTTTAAAACACATATCCGACCCATAAATTGAAGGTAAGTCTTCAATATTGCCATCAAAATAGCACGATTTCATTTCAAAGCTAGGGTTCTTGAGAGCCCTCATTACCCCTATCGATTTCATTTTAAGAAGCTCGCACGAGAATAAAGAGTGTTCTAGTCATCTCCAGTCATCTTCCACCATTCAAGTTTTTTAAAAAATGAGTCAGGACTCGAGTGTTTCAAATCTGTCGACGATGAAATGTCAATGTGGTATTGCAACGAGGATTTTCACAGCTTTCACTCCAACTAATGCTGGAAGACGCTTTTATAAGTGTTCTAAGCCTAATGTAAATTTATCATACAATTTCATTAATTTTCATATTTTTGGCGAGTATTGATTTCAAGTTCATAATTGTGCAGGGTTATAAATGTGATTATTGGAAATGGGTTGATGATCCGCTCCATCCTAGAGTTGCAAATCTCATCCACAATTTAAAGAAGGAAAACGATAATCTTCATCGTGAAAAGAAAGATTTGGAGACGAGGATGGCTGATCTTGAAAAGTATTTGGCATCTGAAATTGAAGAAAAATGTGAATGTCTAGACAAAATTACTGTTCCCAAGAGTGAGGAGGTTGTTGTCGATAATGAAGATGTTGTTGTCGATAAGTCTAAGAAAAAAGTTTATAAAATGTGGATTGTGATAGGTATGTTGTGGTGTTGTTTTGCAGCATTCTGAGTGATGAAATAGGAAGGGAAATAGGAATTTCTATCATTTTGTAATCTTTAACTTAGAAAACGTTAAACATGTGTGATGTGGTTCATGACTTTTGATGTGATCAATTTCAAGTATACGTTTTGGTTTATATGATCTGTTAAGTTTGATGTGATCAATTTCTCAACTACTTTCATCTAGAGCTCGTTATTATGCATCATTAAATTTACTTTAGTTCAAATTTTTGTTGATTGTAGATGAGTATAATTGTAACGACCCTAAAAACGAAACTAGTGAAACTAGAGCCTCACATGTGAGTTTGGAGTCGAGAACTTAATGAAATGATTATAATTGAATTTGACCCAAAAAGTTCTTAAAATGTGCTTCGAAAACTTGTTTAGTATATATAAAAAGATCCGTTTCGTTTTTCAGAAATCCGACTTCATATTCTTGTTTAGGGGGTCAAATTGAGTGGGAAATGGGTCTAACCCAAATTTTAGAGCAACCGTATCAAAATCCGAAATATCCAAGTGAAGCCTTTTTCGAGAGTCTACTTTGGAAGGTCATATCTCCTAGCACACAAATTATTTGGGTAGCCAATAATATATCCATGGAAAGCCCTTTGAGTTAGCTACCTAACGCACTTCGTTTCACCTCATTCGGAGTTCGGACGAAGAAGTTATGTCCATTTTCGTAAAATCTGTCCGGTAGGAAATGACAATTTCCAGAGACGGAAATCACTGTTCACCCGCCTGATTTTTTCTAAGTGTTGGACCATTTTTTTTCAAAGGACTTATATTATTTCCTAGATACCATTAGTTCATTCCCATCCCAAAAACATTTCCCTCTCTCAAAAACTCTCTCAAAACCCCAAGGAAGCTCAAGGTGAAAGATGGAGCTAGGGTGGATGGTGGCTATTGATTTCTTCACCAATTTCGTTTGGTTCTTGAAGATTAAGGTATGGGGACTCTTCATCTTTGATTTCTTCTTCAATCAAAGAGTCAATCCAAAAGATTTCAAAAGTTGTTCAAAAACTCAAAATCTTAATTTTGATTCTAGCATGGGTTCTTGCATTAAATGTTTTTTTATGATGATTTATGTTATTATTGATGGTTTTAAGAAAGGAAATTTCATGAACCCATGTCTTTGCAAATTTCCAAAAGTTGGCTTATGAAGTGGGGTTATTGTTTATGATTGAATGATGATAGAATTATGCTTAAATGGAGTTGAATAGTTGATTTCTATTATTATCTATGCTTATCTATTGTGAATTATTGGAGAGTTGAGGAATGGTGATTGTGGCTTTGGAAAA
>NC_064282.1:10244653-10254083 GCF_019186545.1 Solanum stenotomum
CCTTGAAAATGTCCTTTTTGGCATGTTTTTGCATGGTCTCCATACTTAGTACTTAATTGTGCTAACCCCTTTCTTTCCCTTTTTGGACTAAAGTGTAGGGATTTGGAGATGATGACATGTCATGGCTTTGATAGGTTTCTAAGTGTTGAAGATGAAGACTTGGTGAGTCCTCATAGATTCGAGGACAATACCCAATATGTTCTTTTATGTCTTTTTAGTATTGTTTAAGTTGTGTACGGGATTAGTCCCGAATTTTTGTACTCTAAAGTATTAGATGGTTTGAGACATCATGTATAAAGTCTAGAAAGTCTTCCGCTTGCTATTGTCTTTTTTTTTTTTTATGAAATGTTTTCTTGGTAAAGAAAGTCTTTAATTCCTTATGGTTTTTAGTTTTATGCGATGAATGAATGCTAAGAGGCTTGTATTTGACCTCTTCGAGGTCGAGTACGCCGGTTACGACTAGGGGGTGCTCCCGGGTCGTGACAATAATCATATGATATTTTTTCATAGATAGCTTGGAAAGTCTTAAGTTGATAATGCATTAAATCTATGCTCACATACATGAAAGGTTACTTTGCTATTTATTGATTCTGTGAGCTTCTGCCCATACACATATATTTATAATGATCCTTGCTATTTGTTTAGTTGATATGTGTACCAGAGGTGGTGCATATATGGGTAGTGCATTCCTTTTGCAAGTTTTACAGAGTGTGCAACAAATGGAATCTTATCTCTGAAATTTTATCAGCTACTACTAATTTTTATGATAAGTTATTCCATAGGCATGGTGGAATAACTTGTTCCCAATCAAACAACCTTGTATAGACAAGAGTCAATCTTTTGCCACTTAGGTATTTGTAGTCGGGGAGTTAAAACTTGAAAGGCTATTATATGCATTTTGTGGTTTGAAGTGGTATTGACAGGCAAAGAATAATTCATTTAAGAGTTTGAAGAATAAACTTTTTTCAATCTGAAGGAAAAAAATGAAAAAAAATTCAAGGCAGAATATGTGGAAGTCCTGTGGTATTCAAGTCTACTTTGAACAAGCTAAACTAGCCTCAACTATGCTTTTGATAAAACTAAACTGCTTCAATTGCAGATGATTGGATATACGTAAAATAAATGGACATAATGAAATAAAAGCAAAATCAGAACATATCTTACAGAACATATATGGACAATTGCAAAATAAGAGGAAGTTACAGATTTGCAAAATAAGAGGAACACCTACCTAGCACGGAAACTTCAGCTTTCTGAAGTCGTAGCAAGTGAAAATGACAGCATTTTGGAGAGGACAAGATAACCAAAAGAATGCTCGCTAAGCTACTAACCTACTTATGGACTATGGTATAAAAGATATTCAAACCTCAAAGAGCAATCCTATCATCTCGTGTCAGTTAGTCCTTAATAAAAGAAACTGTTTGTGAGGATGAATCACATTACATTTAACAAATGTCTCGTCAAACCTTCATCGCATAATAGTGCTTAAGAACCTTAAATCCATTCACTGAACAGTTTGCTTACAACATGAGCTTTTCAAATCAACAGCACCAGAATACGATAAATATGGCCCTGCTTACACATAGAATTCATACAATATCACAATTCAATCAGTTTATAGTTAATACTCAACAGGCCAACACTCAACACAAATACACAATGTCGCAACTCAGAACAACAACAGGCCAACCACCAACAGCCACAACAATCAACACTCAACACAACAACACTTAAAGAAACTTTTCAACGCAAATATGAAATATCATATTAAATAACTGAGTAAAACAGTAGTACTACAAGCTGCAAGCCTGCAACATTGCAGAAGTCAAAATGCAGCACAATTTAAAATTGTCTAACATAAAGTCACTGCCACAGCCTACACAAGCACATAATTTCAAAAATACAAAATAACAGTCGCACAACCTGAAAATTAAGTCCAAACATAGTACTAATCAGCAATATTGTTTGTCAACCACTGTGGTTAACCATGAGCATTAACACAAAAATTAACATAGAAAATAAATTACGACGAATCATCATGTAGAACATGTTGTCTTCTCCCCTTAACCCCCATCATCTTGATTCTTTTCTTTTTTGCCTGAATCTGCACATGTCCAGCAGGGATAGCTTCTTTGCCCTTCCATGTTGTTTTGATCGGAGAATAAGGCAGATTAGTTGGCACTGAGGCACCAGTGTGATCTCCATAAAACAGAATTTTTCTAGCACCAGTTGGAACAACTCTTGTCTTCAACTTCTCAGCCCTTAACTCTGATTCACAAATCACCATTGGTTTTAGAGGTGGGTCTTCTTCATCTTCAACATCAGGACCATATGGTTCAAACTCTTGTGTTGCAGCCTCAGTTCCAGCCTCAATTCCAGCCTCAACATCAGGACCATGTTCATTGTCAGACATTGGCCTTTTACCTTTCTTTGAATGTGCATTATTTTCAGTACACTTTTCCTATAATTTTTTTAGTATTTAGGTTAATTAGCTTACAATAAAAAATATGGAAAAACATGAAAAACATGCAATATTATAGCTTACCTTGTAACAGGACCTCACATTGTGGTTTGATTCACCACAGTTGCTACATGTCATTTGAGTGCCTTTTCTAGACTGAGACCATTCACCTTTTCTTTTTCTTGCTTCATCTGATTCTCTATTCCTCTTCATTTTAGGTCTACCCAATTGTTTCACAACATCAGGAGGTAATATTGCACTTGAAGGGTCAACCTTTCAGAACTTCTGACCTCTTACAGGTTGTATCTTGTTTTTATATGTTAGCATGTAAGCCTCCTTGCTATACCACCAATGTATTTCAGTTATTGGATCTACTTTTTTGTGTGTCAATGCTTTGATGGCATGAGGGCAGGGAATACCTGATAAATTCCAAATTCTGCAAGTGCATTTTTTTTGCTCTAGATTAACAGTGTGTCTATCTTCTCCATCAGACACTTCATAGCCCCAATCTCCATTGAATTCCACCTTACAACCATGTGCTATGGCCCTCAATGTACAACTTCATGCATTCTGGACTGAAATCAGTAACCCAAGTCCTCAACTTTTTTTCATTTTTCCCTAGCAATCTCATCACTTGTACTCTTATTTCTTCTAACATCTTGATTATTGGCTTTGCTCTAGCATCAAGAATCCATGCATTAAATGACTCAGTGAAGTTGTTATCAACCATCATGTTCTTACATTGAGTATCAAAATAAGCTCTACACCATGCTTTTGGTGGATACTTTACCAAATCCTTTGCACCATCGTTTGATAATTTCCCCAACTTATTCAACTGGTCCTTGAACTCTTCATCATAGGAACTCCAAGCACACCACCACATAAGCTTCCTCATTTGACCACTCCTCCATCTTTTGCACCAGTTACTCTCAATATGTCTCACACAATACCTATGTTGAGCTTCAGGCAACACTTTGTCAACAACATCTATCAGTCCCTGTAACAGTGAAATAAAACAAATGAGAACATGAAATTTATGAGAATCTGATGGTTAAAAACAGTGAGTAAAAGTTGAGAATTAATGTGTGTTAAAAACAGTAAGTAAAAGTGTTTTTGAAATTGTTAGAAAGTGTGTAACAATGAATATGTATTAAAAAACAGTAAGTAAAATTAAGAATAATGTGTATTAAAATAGTAAGTAAAAATTGAGAATGAAAGTGTATTAAAACAGTAAGTAAAAATTGAGTTAAAAACAGCATCATACCTTTTGCATATCTGAAATGAATGTGATTTTTGCACCATCTTTAAGGTCCAAAGATCCCTTCAATAGCTCAATGAACCAGCACCATGTCCTGCTTGTTTCTTTGTCCACTATTGCCCATGCTAGTGGATAGAAACTGTTCATAGAATCTTGTCCTAGTGCAACCAACATCATACCCTTACATATACCTTTCAAGAATGTACCATCAAGTCCAATTAATGGCCTCAAACCAGATTTCCACCCTTTTTTTAAGAGCATCAAAACACATGTACATCCTCAAAAATTTTCTTTTTCCTTCAGCTAGGGCATCCTTAGAGATATTTATCAAAACATCACTTTCGGGATTGGATTGCTTAAGCTCTTGTGCATAGGCCTCAAGCTTGTTGTAGTCATCTATAAAACTACCCTCCAACTTCTCAAGAGCCATCCTCTTAGCCCTTTTAAGTTTGGATTGACACACATTCAATTTCAAGTCATTTTCAAGCTCTCCTCTCATATCTTTTACCTTATACTTGGGATTATTTTGAAGCTTGTTCTTGAAGTACCGAGCTAAAGTAACTGTATCAGCTCTAGCATTAAAAAAGGCCTCCTCACATGTGTGTTTATTGATAAAAGTCTTAATCTTAAACCCTTCAGTTTTTCCATCTCTTGAAATCAAACACCTAAAGGGACATCCCACATCACAACCATACCTAGTTCTCTTTGTATCACCTTTGATTATAGTCAAAGCCTTTTTGTTAGCTAATGCATAATAATTCAGAACCTGTCTACCTTCTTTCATGTCCTTAAATGTCATTCCAACTTGCAATTCCTTGAAGTTTTCCAACCTGTCACCTACTACTCTTCCCCTTTCCTTGCAATAGCCTCCATCCACTCATAATCACATTCCTCACCCTCAGAAAGATCCCATTCATAATCAAAACCAGCACTATGTTCACAATCTGTACCGACCTCAACATCTACTAAACATGATTCAGAATATTGTGTGATATTTTGGGCAAAGACTGTGAGCTCACCCTCCTCCACAACAAAGAAGTTGACGACTTTAAATTTCTCACATAAAAGGCTAAGAATGGCCCTAATTCCATCATCCCCATCTACTATATAATACTTTCCAGAGGGCCCAGTGACTAACAATTGTTTAACCCGAGAAAGCCCCAACTTGGAAGTAAACTCATCACATATATCTTTATGATTCAATAATTCAGGGTCAAAATTAAGCCAAGAGTGCACCAATTTCTTAGTGTAAACCAACAGAGGTGAAATGACCCAACTACCCCCGTAGTTGAACACAATTTCAACTTCACCAATCATCCTTCAAAAATACATGAAAGAAACAGTAAAATCAAAGGGACCACATCAAACCAAACACATTAAAAGCTACAAAAATGTAATAAACTAAACCCTAAAAGACAAACATCATCTCGAGACCACCAAAAGAGAAACAAAACAAAGCTCACAAAGGCATAAAAGTACATCCTTTAACATTAAACAATACATTTCAAGTGATTTTGGTAGACACAAATCAAACACAACACATGCCTCACTAGGTCGACTTTATTTAGATAACGCTAACCTAACAAGAAAATGTAACAAAATCGAATATATAATTTACTGATTATAGAAGACTTACCTTCAACTTGTAAATCTGGTAAGAACCCTAGCGCTGCAAGCTTCTTAAATCTTCTAAGAACCCTAGCGCCGCAAGCTTCGTAAATCTTCTAAGAACCCTAGCACCGCAAGCTTCTTTCAATGAAAATGGAGAAGTTAGAGGGCTTTGATAATGGGTTAAAAGGGATGGGTTTTGGGTCGGGTTGGGTCGGGTCGAGTCAGATAGGTTATTTAAAAGAGGGGTGATTTATGGGTCGGATATGTGTTTTAAAAGTGGGTCGGATAGTTTAGGGGCATAAGTGAGCCCTTTCCCTTTTAATATAAATGCCACATGTAATGTAAAAATGAAGTGGCATTTCCATTTGACATTTTAAAAAAATGTAAAATGAGCTGGCCAACTAACGCCCATAAGGGCATATCTATACTAAAAGTTGGACGGCAAGGGCGTGAGTGAGCCAAACTTTAAACGGGGGGTATATTTAAACCTTTTCGAATAGTTTAGGGGCATATTTGACCCTTTACCCTTCATAAAATCATACTAAAAATTCATTGTCTTTTTAATCAATCTTTATTACATACTTTAAAATAAAACAAAAATAGCACGGGCTCCAATATCTAGTAAGTAAATAAAATTAAATTTATTGATCACGTTTTTTTTGGCAATCAAACGTATTTTATTACTAAAAGTGTTAATATTCCGTATAATTATGTATTGATATGGTAACCAAACATTGAATACAACTAACAACCATTGCTTCAAAGACGACATTTCTAAGGAATCAAACTAGCACTAGGATGGTAATATAACATTACTAGTTTGTTTGGAGGCTTAGGCTTCGAAGATCCTTTCTGGAAAATCTCTTATACTATTCTTTTGGTTATCATGTGTGGTCGTTGGACTTAGCTTGAAAGATCTGATAATTTCTTTCTATCCAGATGCATGTGGTAAACTGTTGCTCCAATGCTCATTCAAAAAACTTAGGCTTTGAATATCGTTTCTGAAAATCTCTTGCACTATTCTATTGGTTACCATGCATGGTTGTTGGACTTAGCCTCAAAATACAATAATTCCTTTCTATCTGCGGTAAACTGCAGCTGCAATGCTTATTCGAAAGATAATGACTGCTGACCTCTTTCCTCGTGCATTTATGTTGGCCCACTCCAACTTCTCTTACCAATTGTTAGCTGGTTTAGTTATACCTTGCCAAGATAACCATATGTTTTTGGAGAAATCAAATGTGAAAATAAGATGTTTACTTGACTCAATACGCCCACTGCATAAGATACTTTGTTGGTTAGGAGTGACACTCCATTTCATTAACCTATCCTTAATATGTAATATGTTCTTCAGTATACCTAATCTTGTTATGAATATCCATTTAGCTGCTTCAAGGTTGTTGCAAATGATCCTTCTACTGGAACCTTCTGAAAATCACCCCTCATTGTAATGTATAGCTTTTTGATGGAGTATTGTTGCATGTGTTGTCAACTCTTTTTCTTGAATTTCTTGATTTTATAGGTGTTTCTTTGTCTTCATTGTCTTTTATATCATCAATGAAGCCTGAGAGGGCCGGGTGAGAGGGGGTACAGTCTCAAACCATCTAGCCTTTTTATATAATAGCAATGAACTCACTTCATCCATAAGGTGTCCTTCTTGTTGCGTGGGTTCCATAACAGCTTAATGATTGCAGCTCTGTTCTAGATAGTAATATCTAATATGTTATGATCTCATGTTATCCTAAGCATGCACGCCTTATCTCATGCAAGAAGAGCCTTGTTAGTACGTTCAACACCTCCTGTCCACACAAATCTCTTACATTTTTGCTCTACAAGTTTTATGATTTTTGTTGGTAGAACAAAGATTTGAGACTAGTACACTTGAATTAAGAAGAACCCATTTATTGATCACGTTACTAAAGCAAAACTTTAATATTGAATACCGCTAAATGAATTCAAATCTTTCTAGAATAGTAATAATATTTGTACGCTCTACACTCTCCTAGTATAAATGATTATTATTATTTTACTAGTGAAAGTATCCGCGCTTCGGCAATATGAAATATTTATAAGATAATAATATATAATATTTATATTTAGGTTAGTATCGAATATATAAATAATATTAATATTTCTCTTCATCTGCAATATCATACGTTTTTTTTCATTTTTTAAAAAAAATATAAAATATAATGTATTTTTTTGTAAATGTATATAGTAGAACAAAATATTCATCGTGGTGAACTAAATGGAATAAGAGGTAATATGTTGAAATAATAATATATTGTATTACGTTGTAAATATTTTATATGTTTTAACTTCCTCTATCTTTTGGAGGAGTACTAATTTTCTATACAAACTCTGATTTTGTAAAAACAAAATTGAAATTTTTATTATGTCTTTATTATTACATTTGTTTATTATAATTTTTTAAACATTAATTAAATATTATTAAGAATTACGAAAAATGAAACATACAATAGTTATGAATAATATTTAATATTAGAAGTTACACGTAAGATGAAGAGACATGAGTTATAAATAATTAAAATGTATAATTTTATTAGACATTAAATGTATTACTAATTACGCATTGATTTTATTTGTAAAATAAATAAATAAAAATAAGGGGTGAAAATACAAAAAATGAACAAAGAAAATAAAATAATCGGTGACTGCATAAAAATTATAAATACATTTCAAACCAAAAAGGATGATGACGAAAACAAATTGTTACATATGCAAAAAAAAAAAGGCATCATGAAACTAATATGTTATTTTTCAATTACTTTTTTTGCAAGTATAATAAAAATGAAACTCCTAATCATCATAGTTTTTGTTGCTGAAACGTGATAATTATATTAATTTTGCTTCATAACAAATAAAAAGTAGAATAGTAAGAGATCAAATGATTACTGTTGACAATACATTTAGCTAAATTTTTTATACAACCCAAAATTAAAAAAATTCTAGCAAAAGTAACTAAGTTACTAAGACAAGCCAAAGTGAAAAAAAAATCTAGCAAAAATAATCTCTAATTATGCTTCATTTTTTTTCCTTCTACCATCTTCCTTTGCAAGTAGATCCGCCACCATATTTTGCTCCATATGTCAAACTCTTCATTATATGCGACCAACTGAATAAAAAAATATCATATGCCAATTAAAAATAATTATATCAAAAGAAAGAAAGAAATTTAAACTATATTTAGTATATGTATATTTTTTTAAATAGTACTAACAATACTAAATAATAATCATTTCTTGAAATCTAACAAATATTATAATCAAACTATATTATATCCGGAAAATTAACTATTAGAAAGAGCAATTGCACGGACAACACATTGTTAAGAATTACAAAGGGATTTTTTTTAATCATACTTGCTTGATGAATGATAATACAAACATAAATAAAATATTAAGAAAGCATGTCTAAGTACATAAAAATAAAAAGAAAGACTTGAGAATAAAATATATCTTACCATCATGTACCTCTTTTTTGTTACTTGTTAGTTAATTCACAAACAAATGTGATGAAGAAGAGAAATTATAATTTGTATGTGAATCTTCATGAAAATAAATATGAATTTATATATACAAAATAGAGGAAATGAAAAAAATAAAGATTTGCAATGAAATATTTCTTACCTTCATGTACTTATATTTTGTTACAAACCAAACAAATATGATGAAGAAGAGAAAATATAATTTTGAATGTGAATCTTCATGAAACCAATATGAATTTATAGGCAAAATAGAGGAATACCATAAGACATCATAAACTTACAAATTTAAGTTTGGAGGTTATGGACAGAAAAATTATGGGAGTTATGAATATTATTAAGAGTAAAATTAAAGAGGGGCAAGTCATGGATAATAACTCCTTGTGAATAAATTAAAAAAGTAAAGAAAAAAATACTTTAAAAAAATAATAAAAAAATATTATCATTTCATGATTAGAAGTGAGACAAACAAATAGAAAAAAGAATGTGGAGAGTTTTTTTATGTTAATGTTCCTACATTAATAAAAAAAAATTATTTATAATAAATTAAGTAATTTATTTTTACAATACAATAATTAATATATATATTAATATA
>NC_064282.1:10254167-10375972 GCF_019186545.1 Solanum stenotomum
AAAAAAAAAAAAAGAAGGGAAGACTAAAGATAAATAATATTCTTGGCCATAAAGAGGTGCCATCAATAAATTAATATGGTTGTTATAAAATTTAATGAAACTTAATAAATAGGATAGAATATGATTAGTTCTTTGATTAAAAAATAAGAAAAAATAGAGAAAAATATCAAAAAAATGAGAAAAAAGATAAATAGCAATGGTGGCCTTAGAGATGTGCCACATCATCCTTGCCTACATTTGGCTTTATATTATATATAAATATAGATTGTTAAATGGGTTCAATAATCTTTCCCGCCCTATTTAAAGACAACCCGAAACCATAACCGAGACGCATAGTACATCTTGACCCGGGAACGACAACGACTTTTTCGGATCCAATGGCACCTATCGTAAATTCTGATAACCGTCGAACCTAATTCCAAAACTCTCCTCAATAAAATATCTTCTCTCTTCTCGAACCTTCTTCTTGGCGTCACAAACTTTTTTGTTGCTTAGATATTTTCATCTTTCCTTCCTTTAACACAATCTTCTCCACGTTACACATTGCGTTTCTGCCTCCATCTTTTCTTTTGCCTCTTCAAATTCTCTAAATTATTGCTCCAGTTTCTGGTTCGTAACTACATTTATCTATGGTTTAATTGAATTAATAACTTTTTTTCTCTACTCTGTACCGGTCAATTTAGGTACAGTTTCTGTTTTCGCATCATTTTTTTGGTATTTTGGCTCTGATTTAGAGACAAAACAAAAAACGGTTATGGATCGAGAAGGAGGATCAGCCGGATCTTGTTATTATTCAGTGCTAGGGATACGCAATGATGCCTCCTGCTCCGACATTCGCTCAGCTTATCGGAAACTAGCTCTGGTACGCCATAGTTTCTTCACGTTATGTATTTATAAAATTTTATGAGAGAAAAAAAAATTACAACATTTTGTACAAATATATAGTACTCTGTATAGAAGTGTATGTGTGAGTATTGTAACATCAGCGTGAATTTTGGGTGATTTGTGAAGAAATGGCACCCGGATAGGTGGGCGAAGAATCCGTCGGTGGCCGGAGAAGCGAAACTCCGATTTCAGAAAATCCAAGAGGCCTATTCAGGTTACAATTCTTCACTTTTACCAGGCGTGTGTGTGGTTATTTTACTTGTTGAAAAATGTCCTACTTTTGAAGAGGAAATTGACGGTGGTTAGTTGTCCTTTATTTGTATTGGCAGTTCTCTCCGATCAAGACAAGAGGTCAATGTACGACGCCGGTTTCCTTGATATGCTTGAGGAAGACGAAGTACGTAAATTTGTTTTTTTTTCCAGAAAGTAATCATATAACTACTGATACTGCTTCTGCAATTTCTCAACTGTGAGAAATTCTGATCGTGATTTAGCAATTCAGAATTACTACTAATTTTTAGTGATTATGATATTACAATTCCAAATTTATCTCTCCTGAGTCTTTCAATTGCAATTCAACTGAGTATCCCAATTATGCTTTCCAAGTATCTTAAAGAAGATACAACATGAAGAACAGAACAATGCAAGAAGTAGCCAAAACAACACCAAAATTATGTGATAATCGAAATACCATTTAAACATACTAAAGATTATACAATTACAAATGACAGAAATAAATAAAAAGCAATGAACTACAATAAGACCAGACTACGCTACCTACTACCTTTTTACATGTCTTCCACATCTTCCTATTTAGGGTCATGTTCTTGATAACCCAAAGTTGTGTCATATCCTGTCTTATCACCAATCCCCACTAATAAAAAAATACAACTACTACTTTTTCACGAGTTTTAGCCTTCAATTATCATCGTGTGGGTATTAAAACACTAATACAATTTGTTTGTATGCAGGGAATGGGTGATTTCCTGCACGATTTGATGAACAGAATGGATCAAAATGTTGGGGCGGCGGTAAGATATTTTAATGAGTTGTACTCCTACATGTTTTTTGTGCGTGTATGATTCATTTTGTATGTATTTATTGTGTAATTAAATGGTGAAGGAGGAGAGTCTAGAGGATTTACAGAGGTCATTTGTGGATATGTTTGGTGGAGATTTAGCTAAGATGATGGGTGATGGAACTCCAACGGCAAAGAAGAGGGCACGTGATTCGGGTTGCAGCACAAGGGCTGCATCAAAACGCAACAATGTTACTAATGTCAACTTCAATGGCACCTGTTAGTTTTAAGCAAAAATACAGAGAAGGCCTCCTTTTCCTCTCTTTGATGTTGATTTTTGTGGGGCTGGAGAGGAATTAACTTGTTTATTTGGTGGTAGATTAGGCAGAACAGAACCTTTTTTAGACTTTTGATTTCTAAGGAACAAGTTGTTCAAATGTGGGTGCTGTTGAGTTGCGTAATAAAATGTCTCTTTGATTAATTAAATTAATAGTACATCTTTTTTGTGGCTCTTCCAAAATATCTTCCAGTGTTACCTATGTTATTTAAGAAATTTGGTACTTATAACATATGATTTGTTTGATCAACTTTTTTTTTGATATTTCGCATGCACTACACATTCATTGACAAGGTTAAAAATCTGAATGATTCAAAAGTAAATACTACCCTTTATGGGATATTTTATTTAAGTTACTTTAGTTCTTTTTAAGACAACAAAATCATTCAGCTATTGTTTTTTGATAAAAAAAATATAAGATGCATGTACGACTTGTCTTATCATATTAAATCTCCAATTTTAATAATATAATGTATTTAATTCATGATCCTTATCCATCTAGGGAAGTATGTAGTTTTTTAGTTTTTGATGCCTACTTTATTTTAAAATTATATATAAATTTTTTTTGGCGAAAAAAAGACATTTTATGGAGCGGAGGAGCATTGCATGGAAAAGATGTAGTAGGAGGAATTAAGGGGTCGTTTCATCGTTTTGTTTGTGGAGTGTATTAATAAAAATAATATATGCATTAGCTCTATGTATTATTATGAGAATATTATAATGATATAACAAATGAGAGGAGGCATACAAAAATGATTGAGGAGGAGAGGGAAAAGGTGAATGTTTTAATTTAATTAAGGGAAGACGTGTAACGTGGTAGGGAAGGATAGGATGACACATACCCAGTGAGGACGATCATATTTTATACGAATTAAACATAAACAACACGCGGCATTTTTTGTCTACCTCTCTTTAATTTCCCTTTAAAAACTGAAACAACATTTTTTGTCTAAATTTTCATAAACAATTTTGAACTATGAAAAGTAAATGCTTAAAGAAGCTAAAAGGGTTTAACATTTAATTATATAAATAGTATATCTTCTTTCCATAGGGTATGCAATGTATTTTTTCATACTTTCACAATGGGAAAAATGTTTATTTCCTCTCACTCCCTTTATTTGCCGCCGCTTGAATCCAAAAAATAATAAAAATCTTCGTTTCTATGCAAGGCCCCAGCTAGAAAATGCTACTGCTAATTATTAAGGTATGAATTTGCTTGTTTATGTATCATATATGTGAGTTGTGGCCACAAGGCCCACCACAACTAACAACTGATGTGAAATTTGCAACTCTGCAAAAGTTCAAGTGTATATTTGTTGACCATATGAATTCTATCTAGCTTCATAAAGATAAAATAATGGTCAGGACCAATTCTATTTATGTATGTATATATATATATATATATATAAAATACTTTATAATATAACAGTGGTTTATGTGTATACAAAAATATAATTGGACAAGCAGAACACAACATCATGTGTCAGAAGATGGAACTAGAAGTTGTGTTCTTTTGTGTTAATCTTCTTTGGAGTTCCCAGTCTAATTTAATTGATGAAAGAAAATTGTTCAGATGGTAAGTATTTTTTATTTTTAACTTAAAGATTATGAATTTGAATTACTAAGGGAGTAAAAGATGTGAAAGTTTTTGGAGTAAAAATTAAAATCTAAAAAAGAACAACTCATTTAATTATGTGAATAATAAATTTAATAATAATATTTGGTAATACTTATTAATCAACAAAAGTTTTAGAATGTAAGCGTTAAGAACAAGGAATCACATGTTACGCAAAATAAAATATCTTACCATAGAAGGAAGATATTCGCCTTCTGTGGTGAAAAGGGGTGTATTAAGATCATGTGGAATGTATATTTAATGCCAATATCTCTTTCCATTTTCCCTCTTCTTCTTTTTCATGCCATATCTGATATTTATAATAAAATCTAATTAAATTTAAATTTAAATTCATGTCAAAAAACTTCATGTTGAAGTAAAATGCTACCTAACAAAAGTGATTCTGTATTTAGCAAAACTTGATTCATTTTTCCTTTTTTATTATTATTTTTATTTTGTTACATTTAACTTGAATTGTGATGAAATAATTAAGATACTTTTATTTTTTATTCGAGTTTCAAAAATGAAATTTTTTATTGAAAGTGTCGTCTTTATAAATAGATCTTGTAATGCGCTAATTTAGATTTAATTGAGATCCAATCCGAATATTGATGAACACCTAACTGGAAAAAAAAAACTTATTTCATTACTGTTATCTCCTGTATTCAAGTTAGTAAAAAATACAAAAACAGAAAGTAGATGAAATAGACAGAATGATTTTAATCCAAGTCCACATAAATCACTGTGTTTCCTTAAAAAATTTAATCCCCTCACTGTACCCGAGGTTGCAGATTAATTCCTACCAAGAAAAAACAGATTAACCTGTTAAAGAAGTAGCAGTACCTCAAAGTTCAATAACTTCAGCGAACGCAAAAACAGCAACAAGAGCACACACAGACTCAGTCGATCGACAATTTTGTTTATGTAAGAAAATGTATGCAGAGAGGAGAATTTTTCATTAGTGAAAACTGGAAAAAACATCTCTATTTATAGTCATTTACAACAAGGAATGCGTCTGTTCAGACAATTCTGTTCAGACCTATTTTTTCCAGAACGTTGTGTCTTTTGGAAAAAATAATGACTTTTCGAAAGGAACAGGTCCCTTCAGAACGTTATTACCGTTGCACATGAATTTCAAATAAATTCTGTTGCGCCAAATTCTGAATTAATTTATAAGAGAAAAGAAATGAATTAACAAGATTGAATAAATAAATTTTGTCCAAAAATATTATCAATCAATCACTTGCCAAATCCAAATTCGAAGCCGAGCGAGCGATGACGACGACGCGAGGGGCACCTTCTTCTTAACCTTTTAAGAACTAAAGAAAGTGTTTCCTAATATAAGGACAATAATTTCCTTTCTTCTACCAATATGATAAAAATGACTTTTCATTTGCATTTTATAATGACTTTTCATTTTTCCCTCCAAAATTGGTTCCCTTACTTTCATTGGTTCTTCCTCTTTTCATTTTCTCATTTTATTTCTCATTCACATCTTGCTAAACCCAACAACTACTACTATAATTATTTCTTTGTTTGTCTAGGTTTTACTTGGTATGAAGTTTAAAAAATAAAGATGACTTTTGATCTTGTGATTTTAAATTAACAATAATAAAATAATTAAAATATTTTTTAATTTTGTAGTCTTAAATATGTGACTGGAAAGTAAAAATTAAGGAATTATCAATAAAAAAAAATTAAAATAGAATAAATAAATAAATTATGCCAAACAAAAACGAATAAAGTTGAATTCTTTTTCTTTCTAAATTTAGCCAAGTTGCTACCTTTTTGTTTCTATTTCCAATTATATATTAATCCAGTTTCTAGATCATTCCATTTTGAAATTCACGTAATCAATGACGTCTCCCTCTCTCGTATCTTTTTAACTTCTCTCTCTACATCGAAAGAATTAAATTTGGAAGCACTAAACTCATTAATTAAGTTTGATCTTTTCAATATTTGTGGAACTACTCTTAATGATTTATTCAATTATTTTTTTGAAAATGTTTTTTTTTAAAGTTACTACCTCATTTTTTTTTAATATGGTTATACCTATCTATTTTTCTTCACTGATTTCATTATTTCAATAAATATCTAAATTCATGTATATATATTCGAAAGAGATAAGCTCCCGTTTAAGTGGCTATCAAAATACTTTTCATTTATATTTTTAACGATATCATTATAAATGGCTATCTAGCATTAATAGGATATTTATTTACGATTCGTTAAATTTGAATTTACACATAGCAAAACTTATTTCTAAAGGCTTTATTATTATTATTTTCAAAATTTCAAACCCGATGATATTATTTATGTCTAACTGATACCTAAACTTGAGGAGTTCCTTATGAAGAAAATAACCAATGTTTCTACTTAATTCAAGCCCCATTTTGAGTTGTAATACAAAAGTGATTATTACTAATAGTTTTTCTAAACATAATTCAAATAAAATATTCTGAACTTTTTTTTTTGTTTGCTTTTTTTAATGTTAAGAGACAGAATGTGTTGGTTTTTGGTTGGACCGATTATTTTAAGAACTCCCCAAATTATAGCTACGATATCTTCCCACACCGATACTTATTGGTCTCTAGAAGCATTATTTCAGTTTTAATATTTCATCTTTTTCTAGAAATAAGTAATTTAATCAGTAGGATAAATTTACAATGAACTTTTCTTCAATATTTTATTATTTATAGAGGTGATCCATAATGGTTTACTAGAAGTTCCTTTTATTTAATTATAATAAATAAAGTAGTTATAGAAAAATAATAAGAAACTGGGTGTACTTCTTTATTCTCTGGCCATTATCCTATTTTGCTATTTCATTGATTCTTTTGACTAGTTTTTTTTTTAATAAATAAAAATGTGGAAAAAGGGTTAAATATACTCTGAATTATTCGATATGAGTCAAAAAAAATTCTTTTGTTTTAGAACAACGGTTAGTAAGAATTAAGACGAGTAATTTTACTATTTTGATAGTTGAAGGATACTTTTCAATAAAAAATATAATAATAAGAATATTTTTGAGCCAAAAATATTGTTGATGATAAAATCCACCAACTTTAAATAGTTTAGAGATATATCTAATCATTTTTTCCTAAAATCAAATCTGACCGTGTAAAATTAGTTACAAACATCTATTTGATACAAGCTTATTTGCATTGGGTGTATATCAAAATAATGCAAACTACTATGGTTAAGGTTAAGTAATTTAATAAAATAAAAATATACATTAGTTAAACATAATTAATTTGGTTATAATTGTGAATATTTTAATATTCTATATGAATAAATTTGGATTAATTAATTATCCTTCTTCTCAATGGGTTTGTTTGACCATAATGGAAAAGCTAAAAGTGCTTAAATGCTTATATGAAAAAAACTATTTTTCAGAAGTCGGTTAAATATATATTATTATTTAATTAATATAGATAAAAATTTGTTTAAATTAATTTGTTAAAAACAATCAATTACCCATTTGGCCGATATCCATTCCAGGATGGATGGGTTCGTCTGATAGAACGGCTCGATTAGTGTTACATTATATAAGTAGGAGTTTGATTATATAAAACGTTAATTATTGTGATTTATAATTTTTTTTTAATTATATTTTTTTATTTTAAAATACTTGAAACTTCATGTCTGAATTCAACGTATGAATCTCAAAATTGCACCTGTTAGGCATATGCTGATGAAAACAAAACCAAAAATTATAAATACGATGAAAGAATAAATATTGCAAAATCTCTAATACATATTGAAACCTAAATTTAATGTATTCATCACATTGCATCTAGAAAAATAAGAGTATATTTGTAGCATAAGAAAATTGCGACTACAATATTAATAATATTCTTAACAAAACGACTACATTAGTGTTGAAAAAAACTCTAATCTAAACAATTTTTTAAAAAAACCCTCCCTAGCTAGGAACTTCTACGTTTTTTCGCTCTCATATTGACTCAAATCCACAATCTACCATTGATGTAACCCCTCTTGAATCAAGATACCCTTATTTACATTGATGCAAAGAGATTGAACGTGCAGGTACCCGTTCGAGCAGAGCCCTCCCTCTAATAGGAAGTGTGTTATGAGGGTGAAACGCTCTCGTGACACCTTTTGAGTTGACACTCACAGTTTGAATTCCACAGCTACGAACAATATTGACATTCACAGTTTGAATCCCACAGCTACGAACAATATGTGGTGAAATATTTAATGACAATGTCCTCAATATTAATTTCTCAGCTTCTACTTCATTCATCCCTTTCTTCCATTCTTTTTCCAACAATTAATTCAAATGTGCGACCCCATATCCTCCTACACAAAAATTGGATTTCTCCCCAACAATCCCAACATCACTTACCTCGTATATTTTTTTTCCTCCACCAATTATAACACTAGTTTGTAGAATATTTTTCATCCCAGGCTTAAATGCGGTCAATATCGTTCCTATTGTCTCAACTGTGACCTTAATATTTTCTTGTTCAACAATAAAATTTCGTACATCTTCTAGTAAGATTTCTGTTTTATGCGTACAATGACACGAGACAACATTAGAAGTGAGTTGTGTGATTGTATCAGTGGAACCAAGAATGATACCATCGTCGTATATGACGCCAATAATGGTGGTAGTGTTTGAGGGATTGGGCTCGTTGGAATTAACGTTGAACAAACTCATGTTAAGAAAATTGTTCAAGCTAAAATATTAGTAAGAAAGAAGATGTGTTGTTGAATTGACCAAGGGGATTTATTTATATAAAGAGTAATTTTTTACTAATTTGATTCGAAGTAGGAATTTATTAACAAGACTTTACCTTAATAAAATCGTAAATTTATAGTTTTGTTATTAGTTCTATTGGATTAGGAAGAGAAATTAAATAGGATACTACTCCTAGTTTAATTAGGATTATGAAGAAGGAAAGTTTCCTAATATTTAATTAATGAGACACTTCCTTATATCTTTTCAAAAGGCAATTTCGATAAAAACTTTTTTCGAAATAAAAATTTATTGCCAAACAACTACTTATAAAGTAGTACTAGAATTTTGTGGGCTCCCACTTTTCAATAGCATTGAAGCCCAATATTTTCAACCATTTGGGCCGACATCCATTCTAGGATGTTTGGGCTCCTCATTATGAAGTTGGTGTTACGCTGTAGAAATCGATTTTTCTTTAATTTGAAATTTTTGAAGTTTAAGTCGTGTTTAATCATAATTTTTGTAATTAACATTTGTTTCTTTGAATATATTGAAAGTGAAAAAGGGGGTGAGTGGAAAATGGGTCTTGGATGATTTTCTATGGCTAAACACTAATTTCTAATAAAGTGAAAAAAAAAATCGAATAATTCTCATGACTAGATCATTTTGCCTAAAGATATTCCCAAAAATATTTGAGAAAAAACTGGGCAAATATTGCTTGTTCTTACAACTTGTCATATTTAGCAAATAATCCAGATTTTCAAATATTAAAAATTAGAAAAGTCTAGTATTTGAGTCAAATTCTATTATTTGAAAGATTTTAAAGTTTTCAAAATTTCAAATTTTAAATTTTTCCAAAACACCTTTCATTTATAGTTTTGGATCGAGTTTCAGTCCTAATTTGTTGTATGGTATTTTTACAGTTAGATACATAGTTTATACAATTTTTAACTGAACTTAATCTCCGGAGTTACTTTTAATGATTATAAGTAGTAATAGTAGTTTTTCGTATACAAATCAATTGTGTTTTTTCATTTACTTTTTCCCCTCTTTTTTCAATTCTATATTAATTGTATTCATAGTCATGACTTTTAATGAAACATGTTTTTTTGGTAACTGTAATGTTTTATTACCAGATTTTCAATATGTACAAAGTTTGGATATTCTGGATGTGGACATCTTCCACTCTCAGAGCCCAGCTAATTCAAAGAAAACTATCCTACTAGTTCTATTCTAAGGATAGAAGTTAAGCATTGGCATAAAACATGTAAATCTATGTAGCATACTAGCTCTACAATGTATGTCTTGTATGATTGTTCTAGTCATCCACTCCATGTTCCTCTCCTTGTTTTGAAAGATCCTATAGTTCCTCTCTTGCCAAATGTAGTATATTGTTGCTGCAAGAGTCATTCTGTATACTTCTGCTTGTATGATTTTGTTTGAAGCATGCTCTACAACCCATGTCAGTTCCTCATTCCATCCATTACTGACTTTATTTATTGCTAACCAGTGCAGAAGCTTTTGCCATATCCCTTTTGAGATTCGACAGGTGAAGAATAGATGCTGGTGTAATTCATTTTCTTCCTTGCAGAGTGGACATATTACTTCACTTGTGATCCCCATTTTTCCAATTTATCTATAGTGTATAATCTTCTCTGAATAGCCAGGTACAGTACAAATATCCATTTAGGATTCCCCTGGTTATTGCAAGTCATTCTCCTCCATGGCACCTTTAATGAAACATGTTTATTATTATAAATAATAATACAAACTTATGAATATTTTTAATAGTTTTTAAGTACTTATGGATATAAGTTATATATATTTTTTAAATCAAATATTTTTCCAAAATCTAAAACCAAACACATGATGAAACTTTATTCAGACCTTCACACAAAAATGACTTGTCAAAAATATTTAAGAAATTAATTTACTGGCGATTTCCAATTGATTCCTCTCTTTTTTTTTCCCTTCATGTATTTGTCTATTTTGTCAAATTAAGATTTTTCAGGTAGTGCTTTTCTGAACATGAACAAAAAATAATACATAAGGATTTTTCTGTAGCATTGTAATTATTTTTTTTTGGCAAACTTGTCTTGACTTGCTACTAAGAATAAAGAATTGTATTGTTTATGTTTTGCTCGTTAGTGACTTGTATGTACGTAAATATAAGCTATAATTAGTTAAATTACATTAATCGAGCAATAATATTTGTATAACGATGCGACTTAATGTGTTCAAAGATAATTTTAATATTAACAAGAGTACAAGAATATCCACATAATAAAGTGAGGCTCGATTAAGCATATCTATTGTTTACCTCTACCAATATATATGCAATGTTTATTGTAAATTTAAGTTTAATTTGTTTCAATATAATATAGCAAAATAATTAAAATCTTTATTTGGGATATATTCTCAGGAGACTATTATGTGATACACTATACAATGAGAAACCATGGCAATTACACTTTTTAGGTTCTTTATCTATATTTTTTCCGTCCCAATTTATATGATATAGTTTGAATTATAAGAGTCAATCAAGTCTTTTTTTATTCGAATTTTTTTGTCCGCCTTTTTAAATATTTTAAATCATTAATTATTGTGATTTATAATACTTTCGAGTGGTTTTCATACACATTGATTTTATTTTTAAAAAACTTAATTATAACTTTTATGTCGGAATTCACAATAAAAAATTAGAAGTTTAAATCTCAAAATTGTTAGGGTTTTGTCCTGATTTTCTTACCATAATTTAAGATTTATTTTTCCTTAAAGAAAAAACAAAACATTACCATAAATGTTTTTACTTTTCTTGAAAGGAAAATATAATATTATTTTATATTTGGCTTATTCTCTCCTTTTATGACTCTTTTTCTAGTAGGAAAGGTTTTAGGACTCTATAAATATATGTTTGTTTCTTCTAACACAAAAACATATAACATCCACAATGTAGTCGTTTAAGAGTCTTGTTTATGGGGAGATTTATTCTCTCTAAAGTTTCAATGTTTTTCTTTATATTAGTTTTGATATAATAATATTTTGATTTTTTAGTATAAATTTTTGTTATCTGATTTATCAACTATATGATTTGCANAATTATTGTGATTTATAATACTTTCGAGTGGTTTTCATACACATTGATTTTATTTCAAAAAAACTTAATTATAACTTTTATGTCGAAATTCACAATAAAAAATTAGAAGTTTAAATCACAAAATTGTGATAATGTAATATGAATTGAGACAGATAGAGCACAGGTATATTTTGATGACGACAGACCAAAAAAATTTCAATATGATGAAAGAATATATATGAAAAAAAAAGAAAGGGAAAAAACATGTATACGAAGCATAATAAAATCGTGACTATAGTATAATTTTGCCACTATGAATTCTCTTTTACCGTCCAATCAACTCCTTCTTGAATCTAGACATCCGCATTGAGGTTGATGCAAAGAGAAAAACGTTTACATACACATTCGAGCACATCCCTCTCCTCAGCCGAATGTTCCAAGTCCAACTCTTCTTGCATAGTCGGAAGTGTGTCACGATGATGAAACACTCTCGTGACACCTTTCGAATTAACACTCGCAGTCTCAATCCCACATATACGAACACCACCAAATGAAATATTTAAAGACAATGTCTTTAATACCAATTTCTCAGCTTCTTCTTCATTCATCCCCTTTCTCCATTCTTTTTCCAAGAATTTATTCAAATATGCAACCCCATATCCTGCTACACAAAAATTGGATTTCTCTGTAACAATCCCAACATCATTTACCTCAAATATTTTCTTTCCTCCACCGATAATAACACTAGTTTGTCCCATATTTTTCATTCCGGAATTAAAAGCGGACAACATTGTTCCAATTGTCTTTGCCGTCATCATGACATTTTCTTGATCAAGAATAAAGTTTTGCGCATCTTTCAGTAAGATTTCTGTTTCATGCACACAATGACACGAGACAACATTAGCATTGAGTTGTGTAGTTGTATCAGTGGAACCAAGAATGATACCGTCATCGTATGTGACACCAATGATGGTGATGGTGTTTGAGGGGTGAGGTTCGTTGGAATTAACATTGAACGAGATCATGTTAAGAAAATTGATCAAGCTAAAATATTACTAAAAAAAGAAGATGAGTTGTTGTATTGACTAAGGGGATTTCTTTATATAAAGAGTAAATTTATACTAATTGGATTCCAAGTAGGAATTTATTAACAGGACTTTTCAATCGTGAATTTGTTGTTTTGTTATTAGTTCAATTGAGATTAGGAAGAGAAATTAAAAATACGACTCCTAGTTCAATTAAATATACGACTCTTAATTATTTTTTGGTAAACTTGTCTTGACTTGCTAAGTTGCTATTAAGTGTTATTGGATTATATATTTATGTGTTAACGATGCAACTAATGTGTTTAAATTGCTATAAGCCTATAATTAGTTAAATTACACTAAATGAGCAATGATTTTGACATTATTGGTATAACAATGCGACTCAATCGGTTTAAATTCGTCACTGTAGTTGATATTTACAAGTACAAAAATAGCCACTTAATAAAGTTAGGCTTAATCAAACATGTTATTTATAAGAAGTATAAAACAATAATAATGTATCTGATGTGATTCATTTAATAAAAAATTGAGAGAGATAGTATATATGCAATTGTACCCATACATAGCATAAAACATAAAGGAGATATTTTTCTGATAGGTATAGGTTTAATGTGTTTCAATAATTATATTGTTAAGTAAATGAATTTAATCTTTACCTGGGATTCTATCGGAACTATTATGTAATACTCTAAACTTGAAAAAACATGATAATTACATTTTATAGATCGTTGTAATTTTGAGAATCAACCAAGTTTTTCTTTTATTGCAAATTTGTTTGTATACGCTTTTTCAATATTTTAAATTTAATTATCATAATTTATAGTGCTTTTATGTTGTTTCTAAATATATAAATTTTTATTTCAAAAAACATATGTTTTATATGTCCAAATTCACAATAAAATATTAGAAGTTTCAATCTAAGTATATGAGATATGTACTTATCTCATATATTTTTTTTCCTCCACCAATAATAACCACCGTATATTCTCCATTCTCAATGTTAAACGCCGGCAACATTGTACCAATTGTCTCGGTCGTGACCATATTATTTTTTCAATCCAATTTCGGCTCTTGAATCTAGACACCTTACTTGTAAAGAGATTAATCTGAACGTGTCTGCCAGAACCAAAAAAATATGAGGCATAAAGCCAAATTTTAAAAAAAGAGATGTTATGCTTTATATATATATATATAATTTTCATAAGTTTTTTAAGATTCATGAGAATTAATTATTATTATTTTCAATTGTCAATATCATATTTTTTGTAATACACAAATAACATATATAACTTTTTATACGTTATATAACACTACAAATGTTTATATTTGTTCTTATTGATTAAAGTTTCAATTTTTTTAATTGAATCAATTGTTATACAAACAATCAAAATATTCTACGAGTATAGTAGGAATATTTTAAAAAATAAAATTAAAACTTCACCTGATTGAATATACCAATCAGAGTATCATTTTACTTGTATATATTTTGAATTATATTTAATTACGAAAATAGATCTAAACTATAGTGATTGTTACATTTTAGAAGGCATTCAAAGTTAAGATAATTTTTTTAAAAAAATTAATTATTTGATAATCTAATTAGCTTGAGCTTAAAATGTCTAAGAGGCACGTCAAAAATTTGAAAACAGTCTTACAAAACTTAATTTAAATTATGATTGATTCTAATTGAAGTGAATTAGACAAATTAAGAATTAAGAAGTACAATTAGACATACTTAACTACCATATGTACATATTTGACCTCTAGTTTAAAAATACCACTTTTTAATAATTATACCATATATTTTAAAAAGTTAAATCAGATACACAAATCCTTTAAATATGGTATTGGATAATTATCTTAAAAATTAAATTCCTTAATTAAGGGTACTTTAACAATTCAATCTCTCTCAATCTCCTCCCCCAACAATATCTCTCCCCCACCCCCACGTTATCCACCATTTTTTCTCTCTTCATTCATCCTTTCAACATATAATTTCTTTAGAAAATCTATCAAAAAAACATTTTCATTCATCCTCTCAACACAAAAATGAGGATTACTCCTATTCAAACATGAACTACTTCAAAAAAAACAATTTCAAAGCCAAAACTTGCAAATTTTATAAAAATAAAATAAAATAAATCAAAAGCTAACCAGAAGAGCGAGATCGGAGCAATCAGAATCATTATCACTGTTATACCTAGATTCAGCATCGACACTACTACTTTTCTGACTATAACAGTCGTCGTTGCCGACACTGTCTTCTCTGTTCAACTAATTTCCTCCGCTTTCACCATCGAGACTATGAATTGTGTTTGATTTTGAATATCCTATGTATCTAGTTTGTTTGTTTCATGTATCTGATGTAATAGTTTTATGTATTTGATATTTTATGTTAATGTATCTAAGCTTTCAATGTTTTGTATCTGCTTTTTGTTAATGTATCTAAGTTGTTGATGTCTTGAATCTGATTTTCCTGTTAATGTATCTGGTATGTATATGAATTTGGCTATAGTGAAAACAACTTTCACCATCACATTTTTGAAATGGAATAAAAATGGCTATTATGAAAAAAATAGAGATCAAGATTCGGAGAAATAAAATTGAATCAATGGAAAGAAGAAGATTTTATACACTTTTTATGTTTCTCAAAAAAGAATGAACAAAATTCTATATTCTTGGAAAAAAAATTGAAGTTGTTATGTTGCAGATCCTCAAAAGCTGTCAACAGTAGTGAATTACTCTATTGATTGAGCAAATCAGTTATAATAATTTAATTCAAACGCTTTAAAACATGTATATAACTTCAATTGTATCTCATAATTTACTCCGCTAATTAAGGAATTAAGTTATAATATTTAATTCAAAAGTACGTGTATCTCGGCCTTATACACCCGACTGATACATGTATATGAGACTTTAAATCGTGTATCTCGGTCTTATACACCCGACTGATACATGTATCTGACGTATCTCAACACATGTATCCAACAACCGAAAATGATATAGAATGTAATATAAAAACTATCGAGATTCCTAGTAATTAAGATCTAAACTAGTGGGATTTATGTAGTTTACCCTTAAGAAAATTAATACTAATAATAAATACATAATTATTTATATTTATATATATTACCATTGAATAATTTTGAGACCTTATTCTTTAGCGACATAAAGCCATTACTTCGATGGCTTTAGGATAGAGCCTCCCCAACGTGCACATAAGCATTCCAGAGTTCTCACTCCAATTGGAAGTCCATAACAATACAATCTACTATAGTCAAGTAATTTAATAAAGTAAAAATTTATATTAATTAATTATAATTAACTAAATAATAAGTGTGAATATTTTAGTACATGTCCTATATTTATTTATTTGATATAAATATTCGACACAAAAGTTTTAACCAATCAATTTTGGGGTGTCCTCCTTGTCGAGGGGTTTGTTTGACCAAATTAGGGAAAAGCTAAAAGTGCTTAAATACTAATATGGAAAAACTATTTTCAGGTGTCCAAAAAAATAGTGTTTAATTGAAAGTACTTTGAAACTTTAGTCAAATATAAATTAATATTTTAGTATTGATAAAAGAAAATTAAGTTAATTAGCAAAATACAGACAACTATTCGAAAGACAATTCTAATAGAAGTATTTTAGAAATAAACATATTTTAAAAGTTCGTCAAACAACCAGTTATAAAGCTGTACCAAAATTTTGTTCAAACTATAATTAATGGGTTTGGTTAATTTGTTGGGAAACTTATAGAAATTTCATATATTTGGAGGCTAGTTATATTTTATCCTGATTTTTTTAATTACAAAAAAATTGGATTTTTCAATGCTTTCGGATACATTTCACAGTTGTCCAATACATTGCAAAAGATACGTTACTTAATGGGAAGAAATATATTCGAGAGGGTAGGAATGTATCCGAAAGGGGATAGAGATGTATCAAAGAAGGAATTTTGTAATTTTTTAAAGAGGAATTTACGCAAATAGCTACTATAATAAAATTAATTATGCTACATAGCTATAGTTTGCATATTTAGGGTTTGTACCTACAATTTTGTGTTGTCTCGTTTCTATAATTCACAGGTGAGTTTGTATAATTTGCGGGTATGTTTAAATAATTGAGTTATTTTTGTATAAACTCGAAATGACGAATTTTTACAAACACAAACATCTAAACTTTAAACAGTTGTACAAATATATTATACAAAAGTTAAACAAATTATATTAACCAAATTCCGAATTATACAAACTTAAAATCTCAACACACATGATTATCACTAAATATTGATCGGAAATGATAATTAATATACTAATGAAATCGCAACTACAAAATTGATAATATTCTTAACAAAACTACTACATTGCCACCTATTGAAATAAAACGAATGCCACAATAAGTGTTGAAAAAGATAGAATCTAAACTTTTTCCCTCCCATTGGACTCAAATCTACATTGACATCTTTATTGACGTTGATGCAAATAGACTGAACGTGCAGGTACGTATTTGACAAGATCTCTTCCTCTATTTGAAAGTGTGTTATGAGGATGAAACGCTCTTGTGACACCTTTTGAATTAATACTTGCAGTCTGAATTCCACAACTACGAACTCCACCTAATGAAATATCTAACGATAATATCTTTAACACCAATTTCTCAGCTTGTTCTTCGTTCATCCCTTTTTTCCATTTTTTATCCAAGAAATTATTCAAATATGCAACTCCATACCCTCCTACAGCAAAATTTAACTTTTCCATAACAATTCCAACTTCACTTATCTCATATAATTTTTTCCCTCCACCAATAATAACTCTAGTTTGTAGCATATTATTCATCACGGGCTTAAATGCAGATAACATCGTTCCTATTATCTCAGCTGTGACCTTAATATTTTCTTGATCAACAATAAAGTTTCGTGCATCTTCTAGTAAGATTTCCGTTTCATGCACACAATGACATAAGAGAACATTAACATTGAGTTGTGTGATTGCGTCTGTGGAACCAAGAATGATACCATCATCATACATGACACCGATGATGGTGGTGGTGTTTGAGGGGCGGAGCTCGTTGAAGTTAACGTTGAACAAGCTCATATTAAGGAAAATGATCAAGCTAAAATATTACTACTAAGAAAGAAGATGTGTTATTGGATCGACTGAGGGAGGGGTTACTTTATATAAAGAGTAAATTTGTACTAATTTGATTTGGAGTAGAAATTTATTAACAAGACTTTCCTTAGTGGAATCATAAATTTGTACTATTTTTGTTATCAGCCAATTGGGAATAGGAAAAGAAATTGAATATACAACTTCTAGTTTAATTAGGATTCCGAAGAAGAAAAGTTTCCTAATATTTAATTAATGGAATTTTTTTTAGGCACCTCCTTTTTGTTTTTATTTGTAGTTAACTTCCTTATGTTGAGTTTTTCACATAAAAAGATGTGTGATACGTATTCCAAGTGTCCTTTTATGATATTAATCTGGGACAATTTCATATAAATAATTAAACAATATAACGATATTAAATATATAGTGCATAAAAGTTTTAGCTTTTTATTGTTTTCTTTAATTTGGTTAAAAGGCTAGCTAGTACGTTCCTTAAATTTGGTCGAAAAGCGAACATTTCCTTTGACCTATTTTTTTAGATTTAGACAAGACATGGACGTGCTACGTTAAAAATAATCTTTAACGATAATAATTTAATTATCGTTAAATATGTATTTTTAGTGGTAATTATATTTTTTAAAAAAATTTCTAAAATTTATTGTCACATTGAATTAAAAGATAATTAACTAGTACCGATAAAGACTTTAACACATTTTTTTTAATATATTTATATTTAGGGGAATTTTCGCATATAGCCGCTCAAAATAATTTAATTATGCTCCATAACTATAGTTATTAATTACGATTCGTAGCTACATGTTAGATGGAGGAGCGAGACGAGCCAAATTGGAGAGCGAGGAGAGAAGCGAGCGAGAGAGGACCGAGAGTGGAGGCGAATTGTATATGTATATCTGCCAAATAATTGTATGTATGTAACTGATATACATATGCATTTGTATATCTGGAGAACGAGATTGAGAGAGGGAGGAAAGAGGTGAGCGAGATTGAGAGAGAGAGGAAAAAAGCGAGCGAGAGAGGGCAGAGAGTGGAGAGAGGTGAACTGTATATGTATATTTGTTAGATAATTGTATATATGTACTAGTATACATATGTATTGTATATTTGGCGAGCGAGATTGGGAGAGGGAGAAGAGAGGAGAGCAAAATTGAGATAGGGAGGAGAGCGGCGAGCGAGAGAGGACAGAGAGTGGAGAGAGGTTAATTGTATTTGTATATCTGTCATATAATTGTATATGTATATGAATAATTTGTATTTGTATATGTATAAAAGAGGAGAGAGGAAGAGAGGAGAGATGTGACGTAATTACAACTAAAATTAAACTGCAAGCCGTAATTAATTCAAACTATAATTGTATTAGCTAATTAACAAGTATATATATTTATTTATTCGTGTAATTTCCCTCATATTTATTACCACTAAAAGTTATTTTTCTTTCTCGTTGCTCACTCGAATCTTTCTAGTATTTGATAACTTTTTTTTTTTGTTAATAGTGGACAACTTAGTGTATTTGACAACTTTTCATCTTGCTTTTTTTTCTTTTAATTCATAGAATACTTATCTTATTAATTTTTTTAAAAAAAAACACTTTATAACTCAGAGTCCTGGTGCATGCAGTTGGACACGTGGTATACGTTTAGCATTAGTTTAGCAATTATCTATGCCGTCAAAACCAAAACCCAAGGGTATTCCCGTCATTTCACCCGTAAAATTAGGGTTGAGTCCACTTTCTTTTCCAGTGTGTCCTTTATATCATTACACTAGCCACCTCACTGAACTCACTCTGTTCCTGCAAAACACACATTCGCATTATCAAATAATCAAATCTTTTTGCCTTTTTTCTCCAATTTTTCTTAACTTTTTCACTGGAACCAAGTCTTTTGGTCCATTAATCTCTATACATTGTTTTGGGGTTTTCTGCTTTTCGTTTTAGCACGAAAACCCACTTCAGATTTCTCCCAATTGCCACTTTGTTCTGTTTTTTTGACGAGTTTAAGTTCATGGATCCGACCCAAAAGGTAAATTAAACCCCTATTCGTAATCAATTTTGCCCGCATTGTTGATTGTTCTACTCTTTTTTCTTTTCAATTTGTTTTAATTTTTGGTTCTTGATTCCTTTTCTGTGATGTAGGAGGAATCTTCGGGTAGTGAGGCAACTGGGATCTCAAAATCTTGCTCTGATTGCAAAACTACAAAGACACCCTTATGGAGATCTGGTCCTTCTGGGCCTAAAGTAAGTTTAATTACACTCATTTTCTGATCTGGATTTTGATCCAAATCAGTTGATCGACTGCTAATTCACATTGTTAATTACTTTATTTGCAGTCACTGTGCAATGCTTGTGGGATCAAATACAGGAAGAAAAAGAGTAGCCCAATTGGGTTAACCAAAGGGGCAACGAAGAAGAAAGAGAAACCCCTTTCCAACAGTGGTAGTACTGAGGAGGTTGAGTACTGCAAGAAGGGTAAAATCGGAAATGGAAAAGATGGGAAGCTTAGCAAAGTATTGAGGGTGAAATTGATGATGTTGGGGAAAGAAGTAGTGATATTACAGAGGCAAAGATCTTCAATGAAGAAACCAAGAAATCAAAGAAAACTTGATGAAGTTGAAAGAGCTGCAGTTCTACTGATGGCTCTGTCTTGTGGCTCTGTTTTTGGCTAAAGTCAGTCATCAGCACTAATAGTCAGTATTAAAAACCCTAACCTTTTTTAATTAGCTAAAAGTAGAAAGATCCTTTTTTAAGCTTGTAGTAAAAGCTTTTTTTTAGGGTTATTAAGAAATAGTGCCAAGTGAAAAAAGAAAAGAAAAGAAGAATATGGTTTTTAGAGCCTTTTTAGAGAAATGGCTTGATTTTGGTAGCTTTAGGATGAAAATGAAATTGTATAAAATGATGATGATGACTTTTTGATTATTTTGCACATTGTTTTGTTTTCTTGTGAAGTTGTTGAATATCCTCAAATGTTGCCAATTCCATGTTTTCTTCAATGGATTAATCGTAATCGTTTTAATTTGTTTGTTTGGTTTAAAACCAAGTTTTTAAGAAAAAAAAAATATATTTTAAAATCTTGTGATTTTAAACATGTCAATTGAAATCGACTATAAAAAAAAAAACAAAACAAGACGAACTTAGTGAAATAAAGATGGGAGAAAAGAGGTCTTTGCCAATTAAGGCTCATAATAGAGTAGTCTTTTTCGAATGCTGTTATAAATTGTACTTGTGTTTAGTTTAACATATAGATTAGTACAGTACTAAAAGTATTGATTAATACACATTTTTTTTTCTCAGAAGGACATTTGTTGTTGTCATTTTTTTTTTGGGTATTAGGAAAAGATAGGAAGAAAGAGAAATTTCATGTGTATATATGATGTTGCTGATGATTGGAGATGTGGCTTATTAGTTTTGCACTTTATTTGTTGTCTGTTTGCTGCCTAAAATTGGTTGAGATTCTGCTAATGTTTAACTTTGGTTGTCTTGTAAAGTTGACGAAGATCCAAAGTTTCCATGTTTTCCTCAATGGGCTGATTGAACTGAACAAGCCCATTATTCAGCACACCAAAGAGGAACTTTCACATACGGCTACTCAAAAATAGCCTAATTACTCTTCATAGCTATAGTTTGATAATTACAATTCATAGCTACATGTTATAGGAAGGAGAGAGGTGAGCGAGAGAGGGCAAAGAGTGGGAGAGGTGAATTGTATATGTATATCGGTTAGATAATTGTATATTATACACATGTATTTGTATATATGGCAAGCGAGATAGGGAGAGGGAGAAGAGAGGCGAGTGAGATTGGGAGAGGGAGGAGAGAGGCGAGCGAGAGGTGAATTGTATATGTATATCGGTTAGATAATTGTATATTATACATATGTATTTGTATATTCTGGTGAATTATACATATACAAACGTGACTAATTATACAAACTCGAAGTCAGCCCACGTAATTAATGTATAATGTTAGTCGCGAGTGGTAATTATAACAAATTATAGCTATGATGAGTAATTAAGTAGTATAAATTTGCTTAACTGCGTAATTTTTCCACCAAATACGATGTAAATATGTACTTGTATAACTCTAACGTGCTACCAAATTATCCTAAATGCTTTCTATTGCAAAACTTGTGCGGGTTTGTTCCACACGTACGCAATGTCGAATTTGAATCATTCAATCATGTATGTGAGCAACACAAATAATTAGGTTGATATCGCCATCCCATACCTTTTTTCTTCTAACAATGGTAAATTTTTATCTTTACCAATTCTTAAAAGTTAAAACAGATAATATTAGTGTAGTGTTTAGGTAATTAACAAAATTCCTTCCTCGTATAGTAAATTTGACTTGATAGCTTAAGAAAAAGTCATAATGGTTTAGGATTGTCTGGTACATTAACCTAAACAAGTTGAGAAAAATAACTAAAAAAATTACAAGTGCTGATTTGTTAGAAGTAGTTGAAAGCTAGTCAAGGTATTGTTGTAGAATTCCTAGTAATAATAATACAAGTAAATATAAATCTAGAATTAACCTTTAAAATCACCACCCAAATCCACTTACAAAATGAATTGGTGCAAAATTCTATATGCGTTCTGTGACGTTGAACTTTTCAAAATAATATTACTAGTTGGATTATATTTGTACCAAAAGATTCTTTTGCTTTGAACATATGGCTGTAGCGTCTATACTTGTCGAAAACAACATATTTAATTACAAATTAAACAACAATTATAAACGTTTTATACAAAGTTTAAAACTTTAATACCTTGACAGTGTAATTTATTTATTTTTAATTCAGTTTTTAACTATTAGTGTGTTTTAGTTTACCTTTTTTTGTTCCCATTCACTTATTATGATCAAAGAGTCTGTTTGAATTAGACGATTGTAAACAACATATACATTTTAAGTGTTGAAACTGATTTTTATAAATAAACAATTATATGGTTAGATAAATTGTTAAGAATCAACTTATGACTTTTGGTTGATTTTGACGTATAAACAAATGAACTTTGACTTTCTTTTATTATGTCACTGTAGCAAGGTGCAGGAAGATTCATTGTGGAAAACATACTGCATTCTACTGGTTTCCATTTAACATTTTAAACTTCCTCTTGTGTATTTCAAATATCATATTTTAATCTATATTGGGCTTGCAGAAAACAAATATTATTTTAATCATTACACATATGTCAACTTTTTATTGCAGTAGTAGTGACAGCACCATTATGGAATTGGCCTACAACAAGGATAGGCGAAGTCGATCAAAATTTTATGACGATAATTTCAATAGTTAATAACTGAAGTTTAAAGTTTAATATTTATACATATTTAATAAACTTGTCAACAAATATATTGAGTATTTGAGCAACAAATACTGACTTCTCCCCTTAGTACCAGGGCAGTGGGGAGGGTCCCACCTCCAAAATAAAAAGTGAAACTTTAATATCTTTTCCACATGATAACTGGGGTTGAAATTATCCATGAAGACAGAGTCCAATCCATACACCTCATGTTCCTATTAAACCTGAAAAGCACTCAACAACAACAACAAGAAAAAGAAGAAGAGAAAAGAGATGTAATATAAGAGGTTTCTTGTGTTTGCAAAGGGAAATTTAGTAGAAAAGGATTAACTCCAATTTGATGTTCAACAAGCTAGTCTACACAAGAAAAAATGACTAATTGGTTTATTGAAAATTCAAGATTTATGATCACTATATCAATTGTGATCATTTTGGCTTATCCTTTTCTACAATCTTGCCCTCCTGCAGAAGCAATACAATCATCCAATTCAGATCTTGATCCTCTGTTTAACTATAGACAATCACCAAATTTCAAGAACTCACCAAAATGTACAACATTTCCCATAAGTTCAATTGCTACAAAGATTTGTAATCCTTCTTTAGTCCATATTTCAATGACCCTTGACACTAAATTCCTCCGTGGATCGGTCGCTGCAATTCATTCAATCCTTCAGCATTCTCACTGCCCTGAAAATCTCTTCTTCCATTTCATTTCATCATCAGATACTATAAATCTTGAACCCCATTTGGGAAAAATCTTCCCTTTATTGTCATTCAAGATTTACTATTTCAATCCAGGGATTGTGCAGAACAAGATTTCGTCTAGCATAAGGCAAACTCTTGAACATCCATTGAATTATGCAAGGAATTACTTAGCTGAACTCTTAGAGCCCTGTGTCGAAAGGGTCATATACTTAGATTCTGATATCGTTTTAGTTGATGATATATCTAATCTGTGGAAAGCAAGTCTTGGATTATCAACTGTTGGATCACCTCAGTACTGCCATGCTAATTTCACCAACTATTTTACCCCAAAATTTTGGTCTCACAAGAAGTTTTTTCGCGCATTCCATGGCCGGAAACCTTGTTACTTCAACACAGGTATGATGTTTCCTTTTTCCTGTAATTGTTTATGATCACATTGGATACTCTTTCTTAAAGAATGGTTCAACCAATATGCATGAATCAAATACTTTGTCAAAATGAAATATAATAAAAATATATGCTTCTTTGGTACTATATTTTTTATAGTAATAAAATACACATGCATGTACATGTCCAAACATCCACCTAAGCTACCCTGTTTCAATAACCATTCATCAAGTAAGTCCTTATACTTTACCTAAAATACAACTAGGAGTCAACGACTAAATCATGCATCGGTATAAAATGATGGATTTAACTTATTTATACTGACAACACAAATAATAACTTTTACACTATCAAAGCATGTTAATGTGTTATATAGCTTAGTACTATATACTATCCATCATATATATGGTATAAAATGATGGATTTAACTTATTTATACCGACAGGTGTAATGGTGATTGATTTGATTAAATGGAGGAAGTACAGATACACGAAGAAACTAGAAAGATGGATGAAGATTCAGAGAGTGCATAGGATATATGAGCTTGGTTCATTGCCACCATTTTTATTGGTATTTGCAGGGAAGATAGCACCAATTGACCAAAGATGGAACCAACATGGACTTGGAGGGGATAATTTGAGTGGAAGTTGCAGAAATATACATGCTGGTCCTGTTAGTTTGTTGCATTGGAGTGGAGGTGGCAAACCTTGGCTCAGGCTAGACTCTGGCAACTCTTGTCCTTTGGATGAGCTCTGGGCTCGATATGACTTGCATGGCTAGAAATAGCGTTCACTGGCTACTTTTCAGCCTTATGATCTTTGAAAAATAGTCATTCTACTGAAGTTTTAAATTCTATGAGTAAAACTTCAGAACAAAAACTATTTTTCAATTATAGAAGCTGAAATGTGACTATTTGTAAATTTCCCCCCTTTACATGGACCTCCTAAGTGATGACCACAGATTTGAAAATTACAACACACATACATACTCTTCCCAATTTCTTAGGTTTTCCCAATAAGATTCTCAATGCATCACGTTGTGAAACATCTTATCAATAATTTATACTAATACTACTATGTTTCTGCACTATCTCTGACTCTCTGTACAAGTATTTTACACAATCAGATTAACCCATAGCTACATAACTACACTTATTAGTCATCTGACATTACAACGGTGGAATTAGGATTTTCACTAAGGGGTTCAAGAAATGAAGATGTACCACACAAAAAATCGAAGGGATTCAACATCTACTATATATGTATAAATAATGTAATTTTTCGCTGATAAGTGTTGAATAATTGACACTTCTAATTTTAATGATAACAAAACTAATGTAATGACTTTATTATTGTTAAGACTAAAGATTACTGATCTTGATAATACAACACATAAAATTCAGTTACTTCAATGAAACAGAAAAATAATTTTTATGATCTTGTTGACAAAGCTTATAAAGTTGTACTAATAAACTTTGAAGTCATAAACAGACTAAAAAGGAGAAACAAGTTATAAAAGGATACTGTAATCAACTTACCATCTATTTATACTCCTCTTGTTCTATTCTGAATTTGGTGCTTTATTGCTGAAAATTTTAATTTTAGGCTGAAAAGTTTGAATTCTATACGCTTCTAGACTAGAGATTTAGAGTTCTAATTTGAGGAATTTTGAGTTTGACAGTATAGAATCTTCACACACACAAATATTTACTTTTTCTAGCTATATACATAAATTATACATCATAGGAAGTAGGTTGCAAATGTGGCCACTACACTTATACAATGCCTCCATCCTAGGAGTGACAAACGAGCGAGTCGAGTCGAATATGAGTCGATCGAAAACGAGTTAAATAAAAATGGGTAAAATACTTTACTCGACTCATATTTTAAATGGGTAAAAACGAGTTATCCAATGGATATATGGGTATCCATATTTACCCATATTATTATAGGTAGGGGCGTACAAAACCGAACCAAACCGCAAACCGAGTCAAACCAAGAAAAAAACCCGACTAGTGGTTGGTTTGACTTGATTGGTATTGAAAAATAAAACCCGACTATATTTGGGTTGGTTTAGTTTTAACTAAAAAAAAACAACCCGAGACCAAACCAACCCGACATTATATATATAATTTTAAAATTTTATTTTATAANGAGTCGAGTCGAATATGAGTCGATCGAAAATGAGTTAAATAAAAATGGGTAAAAATGAGTTATCCAATGGGTATCCATATTTACCCATATTATTATAGGTAGGGGCGTACAAAACCGAACCGAAAATCGAACCAAACCGCAAACCGAGTCAAACCAAGAAAAAAACCCGATTAGTGGTTGGTTTGACTTGATTGGTATTGAAAAATAAAACCCGACTATATTTGGGTTGGTTTGGTTTTAACTAAAAAAAAATAACCCGAGACCAAACCAACCCGACATTATATATATAATTTTAAAATTTTATTTTATAAATAAAAATACTTACTTTGATATAATTTTTAAATATTTCTTATACTTTTTCATAGTATATATTATTTCAAGTTTGAAACTTAGAATTCTGAATGATTCAATAAAGATTATAATCCACATATGTTGGTAATTATAATAAAGCTTAAATCAAAATCAAATTAATACTAATGCAAAAAGAAAATCAATTCAACACTAAGAATGACAATAATATTGAATATTAAATATTTGTTCTTTGATTTTACATTGGTATAGACAATTCAAATACATCATCTAATTTTAATTCCTTTTAATATTTAGTCATGTAACTAATACTTATTAAACTTATTTTAGCATGATTTAGTACTTTTAAATTATGATAATTTTCATATGACTTGCTAATTTGCAATATTTGTTTTACGCGATTTCATTATAATTATTTTTTTGTTGGATATTTTAGTGTCATTACTCATATTATATTTTGTGTTATTTTCTTAAGAAACACCTTAGATAGTTGTATTTTGGTAGGACAAAAGAAATATTTGAAGTACAAGTAAATTATATGTTTGTATGAATACTTTACCCAAAAAACCTGAGTTTTATTGGTTTGATTTGGTACACAAATGGTTTGATTTGATATTTGAAAAACCCGAACTAACCCGGTCATGTATACCCCTAATTATAGGGATCATGTTAAAAGCAAAAAATACTCTTCAACCCACACCCCCCCCCCCCAACCCACCCTACCCCATCCCCATGAAAAAAATACTTAGAACATTTAAATTTAACCTGTTCACCCCCACACCCAACTCCAACGCCTCAAAAATTATTACTTTTTTTACTACTCCACCACCCACCCACTCCCCAACCTTAATGCCTAAAAAATTAAATTTATTTTTACTACTTTGATCACCGCACCACCATTACCCCCTCCATCCCCCAACCCCCCCAATCCCAAAAAAATGATGATGCTTGGGAAAAAATGTAGAAAACACTTGATACTTACAAATCTTTCTTCACTTCCCGAATACTTAATATTAATAGCTTATGACATGAAGTTAAATTTAAAAGAGCAACTTTCACATATAGCAAACACAAAATTCATATTTGTATGCTATAGCAAAGTTTGCATAATTGCGCTCCATAGCAAATATAAATTTGTATATTTCGTTATACATATACAAAAGAAAGCAGTTGTATAATCTGCTTTGGTATACATATACAAAAAGATCAATTGTATAAAGTGAGAGAGACGAGTGAGTGAGCGAGATCTGGGAGAGTGGCAAGCAAGATCTGGGAGAGTGGCGAGCGAGATCTGGGAGAGGGGAGAGACGGGAACAAAAATATATGTATATATACAATTTTCACGCATTTTATACATTTGCGTTTTTTGTATAAAGTGAGAGAGGCGAGTGAGAGANTACATTGGTTTAGACAATTCAAATGCATCATCTAATTTTAATTTCTTTTAATATTTAGTCATGTAACTAATACTTATTAAATTTATTTTAGCATGATTTAGTACTTTTAAATTATGATAATTTTCATTATGACTTGTTAATTTGCAATATTTGTTTTACGTGATTTCATTATTATTATTTTTTTGTTGGATATTTTAGTGTCATTACTCATATCATATTTTGTATTATTTTCTTAAGAAACACCTTAGATAGTTGTATTTTGGTAGGACAAAAGAAATATTTGAAGTACAAGTAAATTATATGTTTGTGTGAATACTTTACCGGAAAAACTCGAGTTTTATTGGTTTGGTTTGGTACACAAATGGTTTGATTTGATATTTGAAAAACCCGAACCAACCCGGTCATGTATACCCATAATTATAGGGATCATGTTAAAAGCAAAAAATACTCTTCAACCCACGCACCCCCCCCCCCAATCCCACCCCACCCCATCCCCATGAAAAAAATACTTAGAACATTTAAATTTAACCTGTCCACCCCCACCCCCAACTCCAACGCCTCAAAAATTATTACTTTTTTTACTACTCCACCACCCCAATGCCTAAAAAATTAAATTTATTTTTACTACTTTGATCACCCCACCACCATTACCCCCTCCATCCCCCCAATCCCAAAAAAATGATGATGCTTGGGAAAAAATGTAGAAAACACTTGATACTTACAAATCTTTCTTCACTTCCCGAATACTTAATATTAATAGCTTATGACATGACCTTAAATTTAAAATAGGGATGGGTAATACAGAAAAGAAGTTTGGACAAATATTACGTCCATCAAATGTGAGCCTTGTAAAGATTTAGTGAGTCCACCCTATCAGTTCCACTGATATCCCTGCTAGTTTAGTTTCTTTTTTCTTTCTCATAATTTGATATCGGCTTTAAGACTTGAAAAATTCACATACTTATTTCTTTTTCTTATAAAAGGTAAATTGCTTCCTATAACTTAATTCATATGTATTAAATTCAAAAATTTTAATTAAAAATTTCTATAGTGCAATATTTTATCGTCCCACCACAAAAAATTGATGATTATGGTTGTTTAGTTGTGAGACACCAAAATGCTTCCGCAAGGCGTGACGCTAATTGGTAACAAAATGACGATAATACTATAATAATATTGGCAGATCTCTCATAATAATACTCCCTCCGTCCCTTTTTAGTTGTCCACTTTAGAAATGGCACACAGATTAAGGCAACAATGATTAGCACAGTGAAGTTACAATTTTACCCTTATGACAATTTTTCACTTCAAAATTACAACCACTTATTTGAATTCAAGTGAAATAAATTGGAGGGAAACAACATACACTTTTACAATTTTCAAGAAGTATAAATAAGGGTATAATAGGAAAAAAATTGTTGTTCTTTCTTGATTTGTCAAAATGGACAACTAAATAGGGACAACTAAAAAAGGAAATATGGACAAGTAAATAGGGACGGAGGGAGTATATCTCTATCTCTATATCAAACACAAACAAATGGGACCCACATAATTCAAAGACCAGTCAATGCCGCCAGGAACTTGGGGCTTACGCTTTGAGCTTTCACCGGTTGCTCCCGGTCCAGGTTACTACTCTTTTTTTTACTTTTCTTAGTGGGTATAATAGATTTTTTAATATTTTTCACGGTTAGATTCAGTTGATCATAACTATTTTAAGTAAGAAAAATAATTTATCTGATTGAATTAAGAAAAACAAGTTTAACATTCCACTTTTTTCAACGCAGGTTAGGAGAATATGTTATCACGCGTGTGAACTTCTATTTAGTTATTTATCATTTTTCTCGATATTATGTATGTTTATTTTAATGTAGATCGATTGAAAAAAACCACGTTAACGATTTTTTCTTTTGATAAATTTCTAATTTATCTTCTTATTCATGGTCTTTCGAAGTTTATTTTGTTAACTTCCTTATGACACTTTGATTATTTCAATCCTAACAAGTAACAACACAATCCTTAAAGCACATCCCTACTCCCCACCCTATCCTCAACTCCCACCTCTCATAGTATTTACTAAGTTATATAATATTTTTTTTCAAAATACTATATTTTGCTTACATATTAAAAAATTAAATATTTTTTTCCGATACCAAACACACCCTTTATATATGTTCAAGTTCAACCAATTTCTTTTGATAAAATGTAAGGAGTGGCTCGATCAGACTCAGTCAGTCCTAGTAAGTAAGTATGTTCATTGCTTGTAATTCCTACTCCGGAATTTTGTTGGCTTAATCATGCGTGTTTGGTAAAGTTTATGAAAAATAATTAAAATAATATTATAAGAAGAAACATTGACGAGAAAATGAATACTATTTCCTCGTTTAAGTGACGTATTCTACTCTCTCCATCCATATTAGATAAGCATCTTATTAAAAATATTTGTCTCATATTACTTGATCACTTACTAAATCAAGATAAAATTAATTAATTTTTTTTTCATTTTACTTCTACAATTTATATTAATATGATCTTCAGAAGTTTAAACAAATTTTAAAGATCCAAACTTCTTTTTAAAAAAATAAAAAGTATTTAATTTAATATGGGAGGAAGAAAATAAATATTGTCGCATTAAAGATAAAAATAAAAACATATATGAAATGAAATGATTAACTTGTTGTGTAAGATAAGTTATAAAAATGAAAAAAAAAAAAAAAGAGATTCAAATTCTAGAATAGTCAAGTTAGGATAATTTAGTCAAAAGACTCAACTAGAAAAAGTGTGATATTTGGAGGTATTTTAATTTATATATATGATATATGATAGATACAAAAGTGGAGGAAGTCATCAAAGTTTTGATTCTTCACCCCTGCTCGGATAATGTCAATTTGTTCCCTCGTCAGTTAACCCCACCACTCTTTCAAAACAATTTAATATAATATTATCTTTGTTTCTATTTAGGGAAATCACATACTCTCGAATTAATACCCATCGTCAGATAAAAAAAAAGTTTTTTTTTTTATATATTGTATTGTGTATAACTTATACGATATTTAATAGATATGTGAAAAATAAGTTATTCATATATAAAATAACATGATGTTTGGTTGATAATTTAGAAAATCGCACAAGTAATATATGTATAAGTTATGAGAGATTCTATATATTATTTTATACAAAATAAAACTTAAAAAATAAAATGACTAATACATGAATAACTAATCTCTATATAAAATAATACATATATTTCCTCATAACTAATCTCTACGTTATTATTAATTGCCTAACTCTAACCATTTAACAGGCAACAGCGACCCCTTATTATTTTTGGGAGTTTTATTATTCGTCTGAGTATTTATGTTGGTTTCAGGTTTATCATTAATGAAACTTTGGATAAATGGTTTTCAAATTTAGATAGGAGTGATTATTTTTAAAGAATAACTAAAAAGAAAAAGAAATAGGTTCACATGACAAAAAGTAAAAAAGGGATTCAGGTGCATCAAACTCCAGCTTCCTCTGTTTTCTTAAAACAAGGATCTAGTTAGATTTAGCACAAATTTAAGAAAATAAAAAACTTTTTAATTTTGTAATTCTATATACTAAAATGTTCTTTAATCTTATGATCTTAAACATGACACGTGAGAAGTTGGTGTTAAAAAGTTAGCAAAAAAAAAAAGAGATCTCTCTTTTTGAAGCAAACTAAAAAAAAATAGATTATTCTTTTTTAAACTGAAAGTATTATATATGGAGTTCGAGAAGAGATCAAATTTATCCCTTCAATTTTGTAAGAAGTTGTTTTTATAACTCTCACCACGATCTTACGATTACATATAATAACTTTATCAGTTAACTCAAAATTTCCTTTTAAAATTTATATCTAAAACAAATTAATTGGTGTGACTATAAATTTCCGTATTTTTAATTCTAGAAAGTTGACCTTTTTACTTTTGGGAGGAAAAGAAAAGAAACCGATAACTTGCTAGGCTACTTACCTTAGCCGGTCACGATTCACGAGTGGTTGGGCTCATCATCATCAACATCTGCTTCCTGGAAGTTACTATTTTTTCATTGAATATGCTAGCCCTTCTTCTTTTCCTATTATTATACACTTGTATAAATTCCAAGAGAAACCATTTCTTAGCTTCCAACCTCAATACTACTTCTTCTATTCTACTACTACTTACTACTTCAACAGCATTTTCTTCTATATATCAGGTACCATTCTCAGTTCCTATTTTTTGTTTCAGTTTCTTTTCTTTCTTTTTTTTTGTTAGAATTTCTGTGATTCTTGATTTCTTCAATCAAACATCTCAGAATTTAGTAGCTCAAACCAATTTCCATGGAAGCCCTTTTTCAAGAACAGCTTTTTCCTTGTGCTGATTCTTTCATTTTTAGGCACCCTTCAATTCCAATGGATCCAAGAAAAGATGTTATACAAAATGGTGTCAATGATCATCCTAGTTTTGTTCAAGATTACCTTTCAAATCATGTTGTTGGAAAGGGAGATTCTTCTTCTCCTAAAGAGGAAGGGGAAAGGGACTATTCTGATGCAATGTACAAATTCTTAAGTCAGATGCTTATGGAAGAAGATGATTTGGAGAATAAGCCATGTATGTTTCATGACTGCATGGCTCTCCAAGCTAAAGAGAAATACTTATCCGATGTACTTCATGGATCCGAAAACACTTATTCCCCACAATCTGTCATTATCAATCCACACGAATCCTCTAGTATTCTCAGCAACTATTCACCTGATTCTATTGAGTCGCCTCAATGGGATCTTAATTTCGAATCCCCTGTTTCCGTGTCCACTTTATCTAATCATGACTCTTTCTTCACTTCCTTCGGCAATGACCATTTTGAAGGAGGAGCTGTTAATGTGTTCCAAAGTGGCAGCAGCAGCAATTCACCCACTGGTTTGAGGGAAAAGAAAAATCGTCATCGAGGAGATGCTGCTGTAGACCAGCAGAGGAGTAACAAACAGATGGCTACATTTGTTCATGATGAATCTGAACCATTGGAAATGTATGACAACGTGTTGCTTTGTTTAAACAATCCATATGTGGAACAGGATAGTGCTACTAGTGTCACTTCCTACTCGCCGCCTAATGAAGCCAAAAAAGCAAGCAAAGTTGGAAGGCCGAGAGGTGGTAGGAAGCATACCAGCATTGTCAAGAAGGAAATGGTGGATTTGAGGGCTCTGTTGACTCAATGTGCGCAGGCGATGGCAAGCTATGATAGCAGAACAGCTAATGAGCTGCTGATGCGGATAAGAGAACACTCTACACCTCACGGCGATGGGACGGAGAGGTTGGCTCATTATCTTGCCAATGCCCTTGAAGCACGCCTGTCCGGCACAGGAACAGCTTTGTATACAGCGTACGCACCCAGTAGGATATCAGCTGCTACCATTTTGAAAGCTTACAAGGCATTTATCACAGCATGTCCATTCAAGTTGCTGTCAAACATTTTCGCAAACAAGTATATCAGAAAGGTCATTGCTGGAGCACCAAAGATACACATAATTGATTTTGGGATTTTGTATGGTTTCCAATGGCCCTGTCTCATACAAGGTCTATCCATGAGGGCTGGGGGACCTCCAGAGCTTCGCATTACTGGAATCGATCTTCCCCAGTCAGGTTTTAAGCCAGCAGGGAGGGTTGAGGAGACAGGGCGTCGCCTGGAGAAGTACTGCAAGCGATTTAATGTCCCTTTCATATTCAAAGCCATCGCGAAGAAGTGGGAAAGCATCACGCTTGAAGATCTTGAGATTCAAAGGGATGAAGTGTTGGTAGTTAACAGTTTGTATAGGCTAGGAAACATACCTGATGAGACAGTAGTACCAAACAGTCCAAGGGATGCTGTCCTGAATTTAATCAGGAGAATCCGTCCTGATTTGTTCATCCATGGTGCGTTGAACGGTACTTTCAACACTCCATTTTTCGTCACACGATTCAGGGAGGCGCTTTTTCACTTCTCTTCACTGTTTGATATGTTTGAGGCTACTATGCCCCACGAGGATGAGGACAGAAAGCTATTTGAGGAAGAGGTTTATGCAAGAGATGCTATGAACGTGATAGCTTGTGAAGGGACAGAGAGAGTCGAGAGACCTGAAACATACAAGCAATGGCAACTTAGATGCGTTAGAGCTGGATTCAAACAAGTGCCACTTGACCAGGAGATTGTGAAGATAGTGAGGAATAAAGTGAGGTCGGAGTACCACAGGGACTTCTCAGTTGATGAAGATGGACACTGGATGCTGCAAGGATGGAAAGGACGCGTAATTTACGCTCTCTCTTGTTGGAAGCCTACTAAGCAGTCTGTAAAATTAGTCTAGTTTATCAGGCCATTTCTTCTATGCTATGGCTGTATTTTCATATGCTAGTGGAGTTTGTAGCAGCAGCATTTTGGAAGTTATTCTAATTTAGTTTCACTCTCTCAAAAATTTCTTTCACTTGACGTGCAGAAGCATTACAGATTTGTGAGCTTCAAATGGAAGCCTTCTTTGAAGCATAAATTCAAATAGCTTACGTGCATTTGGATTTTGGATTAAACAAATTGGTATATCACTATCAAATGCTGTCGCCTTCACCACAACGGCATCAAGATAGTGAGTAATAATTATATATATGCCTATAAACATATAATCCAGAACAAGTTTTTTATTCTACTATCAACTGAATTCTTTTCTTCTGAGAAACAACATGATGGAATTACCAATTAAGGAGACGAAAAATTGAATTGTAAAGTGAATTACCAGTAATATGGCCTTCACTCCCATCAATTCAAAAGGGAATCCTTTCTCCTGGACTGCAGCCTTTCTTCTGTTTGGAAACATCTTCATACGTGCAGTTGTGATAGCATATACTCCTTCCCTTCCAAAAAGAAAATCTAATTTAAATCGAAAGTATATCACATTTATCAAAATGCTTTTAATTTTATGATGTTAAACCTGAAAAATTGAAATTGAAGTTTGCTATTTTTATTAAACTGAAGGAATAATATATGTCAAATGTCTGACTTATTGCAAATGGGCCCTTTATGGGTGCATTGCCCAGATGATCCTCACTTGATAGAAACTATATAGTATAAAGGCCAAACACATAAACATATCCCTAAACTTGTTGGGGTTTTTCCCTCAGGTACCTCAACTATGTCATTTTCATATTGAATCCTTGAACCACCCATAATTTATTCCTTTTAAACACCGTGGCAATGTGGCACAAAACTTCCGCAAATATTTTTTGTTGATTGTGCGCGTGAGATCCACCTTTCTCACGTGGAAATTGCAACCAATCAAACTTCAATCCATTTACACGTCAGTGCCACATAATCATTTTCCAAACCTAAAAACCTAAAACCCCTTCATTTTCCCCCCAAAACACTTCTAACTTGAAGAAGAAGAAGAAGAAGAAATCGATGAACAAGATAACTTCGATATTGGAACTTGATGATTAAGAATAAATCAATGAAGAAGAGATATAGTTTGATGAGCAACTCCAACTTAATGATGAAGAGAAAGAAAAGAGGAGAAATAAGAGAAAAAGGGGAGAAATTAGGGTTAAAAGAGGAAGAAGAGCGTTGGTGGGTGGTTCAGGGATCCACATCAGCGCCTTCAAAACGTCTTCACGCGCTCAAGCGACGTGAGATCACATTTTGTGCCACATCAGCCCACAGTGTTTAAAAGGAACAAATTATGAGTGGTTCAAGGATTCAATAGGAAAATGACGTAGTTGAGGTACCTAAGGGGAAAAACCCAACAAGTTTAGGGACCTGTTTATGAGTTCCGCCTAGTATAAAATTATATACTCTCTAATTCCTGAATGTGATGTTATTTGACATAAATTTATGATCTACTCTTTTTGTTCATTTTTAATTGTCATATTGCTGCGTTTTTCAAAAGTTAATTTAACTAATTCGTAAAGTTAAATTAAATTACGTTAATTTGATATTTTAAATAAAAAGTTTAGATACTCAAAAACAATACGAAAAGTACATAAATTACAATTTCTAGCATATCAATATGATGAATAAATAACTCGTAAAATATTAGTCAAAGTTCTTATAGTTTGACTCTAAAAAAAGAAACTATAACAATTAAAATGAACGAAAAGAGTAAATTTTTTTTTATTGATATTTGTGTGACTATAAAATTTTAGTACTAAATATAAAAATATTAAAACTGCGTAAAAAAAAAAGAAAAAGTGTGTTATGTGGGACATAGGAAGTAGTAAAACAATTTTTCTTTTTTTTTTTAAACAGAAAAGTCACTTTTCTATAGCCATAATATCTGACTTGTATTGTTTGGACTCAAAACTTGTACTTGCATGATACGTGCAATATATTTCGAATTCAATAAATCATTTTTTGTGGTAGAATACTGAAATGCAAATGATAATGTTTAGATTTTGAATTAGTCTCCACACAAAGACGTGCACTATATAAATGAACAGTTGGACAATCTTTGAATAATAATAGAAAAGAATGAAGCATAACTAAAAAAAAGATGCATGATAGAATATTGAAAGGAATCTATTAAGGAGAGAGATGAAAAAGCAAAAAAAAAAAAAACTAAAAATTTGAATATTTCGCTGAAGTGGCGGGATCCACTTTATTTTTTTCTTATAAAATCCCGTTTCATAAGAACTCCCATACACCTACGTAAGTAACCGTCGACGAAAAACAGAGCATTTCGCGGCTTCAATCCCGAGAAAATATTTGATTTTGCTAACCATTTAAAATCTCATTTCTGCAGTAACAATTCCCACTGTGTAGTAATAGCTCTGAAAAAAATAGTATAGTTGCAAAAGTATGAAACGTCGGCGCAAATTATCTCACAAAGAAGGAGTGGTGGAGGTTTCTGATGATATCGTAATCAACATACTGCATCGTTTGCCTTCAAAATCTCTAGCAAGGTTTAAATGTGTATCGAAATGTTGGCGGAAGTACATTGCTGATTCATCTCTCAGTTATAGTTGTCGTTCTCAAAGATGGAGGCCACAACCCTATCTAATTGGTTTCTTTTATCAAGCTAGGGATACCTGTGAACGTTCGAAAATTCAGTTCTTCTTCTCTTCGGAGGAATCATCACTAGATATTGATGGTAGTTTTGATCAATCAGTCAGTTTTCTAGGCAGGAGCGCGTATATAGTTGCATCGTCTAATGGTTTTCTCCTTTGCAATAGGCAGAGGGTTTATTATGTTTATAATCCTGCTACGAGGCAGAGCATGGCTCTCCCTAAAACTCAAATCGGCATGAATGATCCAACTATTGGATTTATTTGTAAGGTAGATGACCCTAATAGAGATGTTATCTCCTTTACTATTGTTCGCTATTGGATTTTACAATCCAATGTGACAATTGAAAGTTTCTCTTCTGAGACCAATGCGTGGATTGTGGATAATTTAATTCTCAATGTACCTCTTAGACTGTATTTTTTCGTTTATATGAAATCACCATCAGCTGGTGTAGTCGACGGAGTATTCTTTTGGCTTGATCAAGGACCACAAATCACTGTTTATGATAGCGTCCATAAGAGTTTCTGGGCTTTGGGATTTCCTGAAGATATGGTGGCTACAGGAAATTATTTTCTCGGATTTTCAGGTGGGGATTTCTATTTTGCATTGTATGTTAAGACAAATATTACTGTGTGGCAACTCAAGAGCAATATTCGTAGTCGAGATGCACTGTGGGTTAGGAAGTATGTCACGGATGTCGCGACTACAGTTCCTTTTGGACTTACTGGATTTCTACATACTGAGGTGCAGAACATGGACATTCATCCTGCTAGTCCTCACATCTTTTATTTGGATGTAAAAGGTAAGGTTATTTCTTATGACATGGAAACAGATATTGCAGAACTTGTGCATGATTTCGGAGAATATGGGTGGAGAACTAAACACTTCAAATTATTTTCTTATGAGTGGCATCAATGGCCGCGCGGCATTCTGTAGATTGTCAAGTTTCTTGAGTATCCTATTTGATGTATGTATATAGTAACTTTTATGGATTTCCTTCTTTTCATTCTACTGTGCCATTTCATAAGACATGGAAGCTCGACGAATTACCAAGTTATAACTTTGCACGAATAAAAAGGATACGAGATTTTATACTATGAAGTAAGGTAGACACATTAATTTCCAGAAAGAAAACAAAGTAAGGATCCTCTAACACATCTGCTAAAGCAAGTTAACGCCCAAAAACAGAAAGAAAAAATGGATCAAGATGACTGATTCAAATAGGTGAACAGCTTATACCTGGAAGAACTATCCCATCAGCACTTAAAAATAAAATATGCTCTCCTCCCTTGTAAACTCAATCCGAATCAGAGGAATATTGATAGGGCTTCAGTGTCGTTACCATCTTTGACAGTACCTCTCCCATATCTTCCACTTCATCTTTTCCAAAACCCCAACTTTGGAGCAATGGTGCCCCAAGGGCTCCTCGCTCAATACCAAACCTACGAAGATTTCCAAGTTTTCTTTCCAAAAGAGGCAAAACAGCAGTGCTTGAACGTAATCTTGTTGCCATAGGAATGGAATGAACTTCAAGGGATCCCCTAGATGAAGAACCTGAAATTGGGGTTTCCAATATCTCACCGTGTTGGCCAACCATATTGCCAAAGATCAAAGGGAAAGGCAAGGGTATAGGAAGAGGACAAGTAGAAGCAGATAGGTGTGAGAATTTGGGCCTTGTGACTGAATTATCATAAGCAGACTCAACTGCATCCTTAACTTCATTAATTGAGGCCCTTTGGTTTCCTGAAAATTACATGGAGAACTACAGTTAAACAGATCAAACATCTCTAGAAAAGCTATAAGCAAGAAGGTGATAACAGAAAAGGGCCACTAAAATAACACTGAAGAATCAAATATGCTTTGAAAGGTGGGCATTCATCATTCATCTCACTCTCATGCGTTAAAGTTACAAGCTCCCTTTAGGAACTATTATTCTGTATAGAGTATCGTATGTTGAAGTGCTTTGCTACCAAACATAATCCACTATTTAGGTTGGTTTTACCTTTAAGGTTTACTACTCATCACACACTGGAACACCTCATTCCTAACTTTTCTTTGTTGTGTTCTGTCCATTTGTCTCTAGACTTGCAAATGAAAAGCTTAATTTTCTTCGTTTTTTTTTTTAATGATTGTGGTGTCCGGGCCAGCTTTCGCACACCTCGACTAATTCCATGGGATACCTTCCACCTCCCACCAGCAACAGGTGTCATGTAATTCTGTCCACCAATGCTAGGATAGATGGGAAGAATTACCTAGTGTTTTTGTCTCCGCTGGGAATTGAACCTGAGACCTCATGGTTCTCAACCACTTCATTGACCACTAGGCCACACCCTTGGGTGCATGAAAAGCTTAATTTTCATTGCAGGGATTTGGAAGTTGCATTTTAATCAGTAATTTTTCCGGCGATGTATCTTACCTGTTCAAACCAGGATAAGTTCATGAAATATTTGCATACTGTGCTATAGCTTGAGCTTCTCAAAGGTAAAACAGCTTAGAGATGAGGTAATATGACATATATTATGTAGATGGAGTCCAAAAGGAGATGGGGAAGCCAGTACGCAAATCATCAAACTATGTACCAATACAAAAATGGGATCAGAAAATTGAAAAGAAATGTTAAAAATATAAGAAATATGCTAAAGATCAAATCAAGTACCATATGTAACTGCTCCGTGAATGTTCATAGTTTCCACTGCATGGAAATCTTCAACATCTTCTGATATGTCCGGAATCAAGGGCTGTAAGTTTCCGAGAAAGGACTGCTGAGCCCGGTCTGCTGGGGTAAAAGAGTTTCCAACATCAGGAGTAGAAGTAATTGCACAGTGACTTCAGAAAAATAAAATGCTAGAGAAAAAAAGCATACCACTAAAAGAAGGTGCCGGCATGGCAACATCCAATATAGTTACCATGTTTTGCCTCATTTGGCCTGCTAGCATTTGTACTGTCCCATACATATCCAGAGCACCAGACGTAAAGAGAGATTCTGCAGATGGCCCTGATTGTTTCATCCTAAAAGGGAGAGTAAATGAGTGCATTGCAGACGCATACACTGCACTGGAGTGGTAAGGCTTTTCGTCTTTAATGCAGAGAAACTGGGAAGCTCTACCTAGATAATTACATATATGAGAAGCATACAGAGTAAGAGGTCATAAAACAAGATTCAGTTACAGAAGTTGACCTGCACCAATACTAGAAAAGACATAGGTACACAAACAAGACATAAGCTCATACAGGCGAAGAAAGAGTTTGCAAACTATACAACACCCATCAGTTTTAGGAACAAGTGAATGAATTGGCTCAAGAAAACCACATGATTACCAAACATTTTGCTATTAAATAAACAGGTTTAACACCCATGATTTCACTCAACAATTGTTGAATCCCCCTGGTTCCTTTAAAGTACATTGGATTCACATAGTTAACTGGAATTTAAATTTGTTGATTCTGTTTGATGCTGAAAATTGCTGAGGATATAGACAAAATATACACAACTTTTTGCCTTCTGAGTGAGGAAAACCACAAGTTTGCACGCAGCAAATGAAAAAGTGTGAGGCACAAGCCATGATATCTTAAAAACGCCCCTTACCTCAGGCTTGTAATTAGATATGTTCTAAAAATTTGGGGAGGACATATAACTCACAGGTCAGCTACTCATACAGTATATGTGAACCCATTAAGTATCTATTTGTTATGGCCAGGAGTCCTTACTGATAAATAATCTCCTTTGGATGGACAAATATGCAGTACGAACTTACAACTCAATTTAGTTCAACAAAGAATAAAGAATCTAGTATGCCTGAGAGAACCATATGAAGGGAAATTGCATAGTTCTACTGAAAAAATCACATTATGAGAATAGTAGTTCTTACTTCCACTCAGGGAGGGCAAACCAACCGGGATAATCAATTTACATAGCTCAGACAACCTTGAAAATGAGACTGCATCGTGAAGATAATGGGAGATAGCTTGCTTGCGACCTTCGGAGTCCATGTGCAAGCTAGGATTACGTGCATTATATAGTAAAACTGGGACGTTTGGGTACTCATCTGCAATGCTCTCCAGGAACATTGCAGATACACCAGAAAACCCTCCAGCATCGTCCACAACGCATTGGATCCCCTGCAAAGAGATTCAATTAAAAAAAAATTAACAACTCTTGCCGACAGGAAAAGAACACAAGTGCAGGTGAACCGTGAAATCATTTTTGTTTAGGCATTTATACAGATATACATGTAAGGCAGTAAAGGAAAATAAAAACAGTTAGTCCAAAAAGAGCACAAGATTCAAGATCTCAGCAAGCAAGAGGAAGAATATAGAGTCGCATTGCTGATACTCAAACTGCTATAACAGAACTGTTGAAGACCAGATGAACTAATGAGGTTGTTAAGTCAGTAAACCAATCTGACAGCAGACAAGATATTATGGCAGTATTGTGACGCTGCCCCCAGGTCTTTGGTTCAACTGTAAGGATGCAACACATGAAATGTGGGTTTGTCGCACGTAAGGTTTCAAACCCCGCCATGGACAAAAAGTCTGGAATCTAAGTTGGGAGAAGGCTAAAGGGGCGGACCATTCTCCCCGGAGTTTTGTACCTGCTGATACCCCACAAAGTAGGTATACAGGTGATTTCTATGATATCAAAAAATAAAAATACTGTGAAGGAAACAGGACTAAAGGGAACTGTAGTGATATACTCCGTGAGGACAAAGTTCATTCACCATCAAGAAGAAACTTACAAGACAAAGAAATGCTCTCAAACATGTACAGAAATAGTAATACTATCACACTGGAAGGAATCAGAATCATTGAACGGGACAAATTTCAGGTGGTTGATCTGCCTACAAACCTGAGGGGATTCGCAGCAATAAACTAACTAGACAATATAGTAGTCTAGAGGTTTCAATCATGAGTACCTGAATATGATCACATTCTTCAACAAAGAAACGAAGTCTGTCATCTATTTCTTCACCGTGTTGATGCCCACAAAATGCCTCCTTCCCGAGTCCATAATTATCGAACTCCTGAATATCTGCCCATAATCCACTTAATTCATACAAACTCTGTGGATGATAGTGTACTTTTGAAAAATCTGTCCAATATTGAACATCACTTTCCAAACATTCAACGATATCCTTATCTTGAATTTCTGCTGGAGAATTGTTGTTCACATTGTCCAAATCATTAGCTTTGCCCACGATCTCCTGTTCTTCCTCACTTAAGCTTTGCAAGAAGAGATTCTTCCTTAAAGGTTCAGATGCATGAGTTGTGACTCTGCCCTTCCTGCACATTTGTCTAGAGACCTTCATTCATATAGTTCCACTCAAACTTATGTAAATGATATTAGTAAAGCAAACTTTCCCCTCACACGTACACCCACCTCCTCTCTTGAAATATTCCTCCAACATCACAAGTAATGTACTGTAGGATATGCAAATGTCCTGCTGGTTCTTATTGATTATTTCATAAAGTTTTTTGATCAGGGAGGCCTCTTTTATACTGATTTTGCATCTTCTGGATGAGGAGGAGACGGACATTTTTGGTACTGATTACTTGCTTTTATACTGATTTTGCATCAAAAAGAATTGTCTTTTTCCTTTTTCAGCAACTCTTTAATTTCAATTTTCCACATGGCATGTTTAAGACCACAAGATTAAAGGACGTTTTGGAAAATTCTACATATCTTTAGTTTAAGACCACAAGATTCAAAAGTCTTATTTACTTTCTTAAAATTTGTGTCAAGTCAAAACCAGACAAACAAATTGAACGGAGGGAGTAATTAATAACATTCTGTAAAGCTCAAACTTGTCTGTTGAAACTGAAAGAGAAACAAACTGGAACAGAAGAGGGCCACCGAAAATCCCAGTGAGTTGTTCAATATAACTACAAAATCAATTTTCACTTGGTCTGCAGTGTGGGAGCATTATTATCAGCAAACAAGTTGCAGAAATGGCGATGAATGTTTGGCGCTTCCTGTGTAAGGAACATGGGAGGGAAGACGGATCATCCTGCTTCATTGCAGGATTGCAACAGAAATTAGAACACTGTACTCTTGTTGTTTAACATAGCACAGGTGATACTAAGGGCAACAAAAGAGGCAATCACAAATTGGAGATTAAAGAATGTTCCAGGAAAATGAGATGGATGTAAAGAGTCTAAAAAGAAACATAGTTATTTTACTCCTACATTTCTTGCAAAGAGGTATTCTCTTTTCTATATACAGATAAAGTAATATATTTATCAATGTGGGAAAGCCCCGATATACAGTAAAGAGAAAATTCTCATATGTGTAGATAGCTGGAACTTGGAATTTACTTAATAGATGCATGTGACTGCTTGTAGAAAAGGGAATTTTGGCCTTCAGATGCAGAATCGGTCAGTGAAATGCTATGATTTATCACCAAACTGGACTAGTAAATACTTATTAGACTTTGAAGGTTTGCCTAACATGATCAGTATCTTGAAAGAAATTACCAAATTAAACTTCTGCAATGATCAGGATCACTGAAGGCATAAGCCGATTCCATGAATTACACTTTTAAACACCAGGAGTGATATATTTGAAGGTAGTAAACAAAAGCAGAAGGCTCATTTATCATGATTTATGGATATAAAACACAGGGATGCTGAAATAGTTGAATGGAATGACACTTTATTGTAACAACCATTTCCAAAGCTCTATCAGCAAGCAGAAAGAATGTGTGAATCAAAGGAGCACTTAATAAGGAAAGAGATGTAACAAAACAGCTGCAAGTCTAGACCCCTTCTTTGTGTTGCATTATTTTTCTATTGAACTATTTTCTTCTCCCTTCTTTCACTTTTTCTATGTTTAAGACAGGGAGGGCTGGGCGAGCGGGAGAACATGTCACTCCTTACTTACTTTGTGGCATATTATTAAACAGAGAGTAATGGATTAAATAACAAAAAGGTTTTAGAGTCTCACCATGTCATAACATCCATGTTTTTGGCTTGGATCTGATTGTACAACGATCCACGTGAACTCACAGATCCAAGGGACCCTGTCATGTTACAGATGTGCAAAAGACCATCCATCAGATCAACTAACTGAGTGAGGATCTATTTATTCTCTAGCATACTATGAAAATATATTATTTTCTTCTTTTGCTTGTCAGTTTCACGAATGGGTGACAGCAGAACAATCCATAACTTCGGTAAGAATGTGGTAGGGCCATGTATTTGTTCAAGTCATGACATGACATAATATGCATGTCTATTCATGGAGAACGAGTTCCTTTTGTCAACAGATGAGTAGTTGGAATGACACAAGTGAAGTAGATAAGCCTGCGGTTTAAGCCTATACAATTATAATTTGAATATTGTATACATGGTATAACAGAAAAAACCAAGCAGCGTATTTTCGGGATTGACCAACTCTTCAATCATAAGTTGTTCATTTCAACAATTAAGAACATCAAAGCTACCTAAGGTGCAAGTCTGCGGCAAAAGTGTAAAAATAAGAAAACAGTAGTTCACCAAACCTATAATGGGGTGGGGGGGGGGGGGGGGGGTTAAAACAAGAAACAGAACAAAAGTAGGAAGAGTCTGACAGGCAGTAAAATCCATATGCAATATTTTGGGGCTGCAGATAAACCAATAACTCCAACATGCCTGATCCTTTTTTTTTTTTTTTGATAAAAGTAGCAGTTAGTCTATATTTATCCACAGGTATACTACCTCAAAAGTGTAGTTCCCCTCCAAAAGTGTTGTAGTTACATAGGATCCTATACCTACCAAGTTACAGCCAGCCTATAGTTGTGCTGATTACTTCTGAGCTATCTAAGACTACTTGTTTACACCAAAAATAATACAGAGCTAAACATTTAAGCTTAAATCTTTGTATGTTGCTCTGCTTTCCTTCATGACATCTCTGGTTCCTCTCTAGCCATACTGTCCACCATATACATGCCTGATCCTTTATGGAAGTACGGTTCTAATTAAAGAGACACTTGGAACCTCAGCATCACAAATAGCTCCTCAATTGTTGTCATGTTTACTGTGAACATACCTATGAATATGATGAAGCTCTTGTTTCCCCTTTTATGTCTTATATAATATGTTTTTCAGAATCGAGTCATTTCCTAAATAATATACATATAAGATAACAGCTAAATATTCTACTGAAGATATGGAGGTGCAACTTCCTAAGAAATTTGTATACTGAGACAAGCTTGAGGCCCAACATATTCTGATTGCCAACTGGAACAAAAGCCAATACTAAGTAGATTAATATAATTCCAAGACAACAGTGTAAAATAAACCCCAAATCATGTGCTTAAGAAAAACAGATTTTTGTGGCAACTTAACATAAAAATTGGATAATATACCTTGAAAGTTTACTGAGACCATTCGAGGGGTGTATGTAAGGAGACCCTACATGCCAAAAACGTGAAAGAGTAACTCTAAGTATGCTATATCACAAAGACAAAATCCACTATATAGTTTATGATCAGATAACTCACTTGCTGAGTTTCCCCAGTACGATACAACACATCCATATCAAGGCTATGATTTTTGAATACTTGATCACTTTCAGGGCTTTCAGCCAATCCAAGTAATTCATCCTTCAAAGTTCAATATTGAGTAAGAAATATTAGTCAGTAAAATCAGTAGTATTTGACCAACCTGCAGCCTATTATCTTGAATTACAACCATTAGGAACATACTCAACTATTCCCAGTAGGAACTTATACAAGAAAAGAGAGTTGAGGGAAAACAAAGAAGAATTAAAAAATAAAAAATATCATCAACCTGAAAATAACAGAGAATCCACATTAACTCAAATCAGTGGATGGAGGTACAATCATAATCCTTATCCTTATTTAAATGATCAAATGTGGTGCTTCACAAACTCCCCTGCCACCAGGTGTCTGACTTAATGATTTTGTTGTTTAACATATTTGGTTTCCAATAGAATAGCACATAAGATGATTACCACCAAAGAGAACAAAAAAAAACTATCATACAATTGCTTGGAAATTTTGTTCAGTTTGTTCTTTCTTTTTCGGGTCTATTAGATTGTGAACTAGTATATATCCATTAACGTCCCACATTATTATTTCCTTAGTGCCCCATAACTTACATGGAAGGAAAACGGTCACTTAAGCCAAAAGGGCCTCAACTAGGGGTGCAAAAATCAAGAATTGATCTGTTTCTTGAATGCAAGATAGGACTATCTTGAACCCAGCGTCTGTTCAAAACAAGAAAATGGGTATTCGATAAACCAACATATTTGATTAAATCATAACAGTTAAACACAGTAGTAATCTGTTTCTTTGCGCAGTGCCCCATAGCTGTAGCTAGAATAAGATATTACATGGAAGGAAAGTACAAAAATCAAGAATTGATGTGCTACTTGAATATCTTGAACTGAGCGACAAGAAAATGGGTATTCGATAAACCTAGATATTTTTAATTAAACCATAACAAGTAAACAAAAGTGATGTGTTTCTTGAATTAGAGGGTTAGCAGTAAAAGGGTTTACCTGGAAGTTCCAAAAGTGAGAGCCAATAAAGTTGGCGTAGTTCCCAATTTGAATAGTTACGATTTCCCTCATATTTGAATGAAACAATGAATCTTTAACAATGTCACTGACAGAAAAAGGATATAGCAAGAGAGGGAAAACGCTACCTTAATAGAATGTCTTACTACTTTCTTTCTTTTTTTGCAAGATTTAACTGGCGAGTACTATAAAACGAAAAATGGTGAAGAATAGCCCTAAGTCCTAATTTTTTTTTATTTATAAGCAACATTTGATTATCCTAATTAAATTTCTCAATGCACTAATTATATGAATGAGTATTGAAACTTGATTAATTTGAATTTACGTGTAAGATTCTGAATAGGGAATTATTCTATACTTATGACTCAAAACTGAAACCTCTAATGTAACTCCATTTATTGCACTTACACTTGAGTCTTCTTCTTTTCTCTTACTTCTTCCGTTTCTATTTATATGTCACCATTTTAAATTTCACGTCCCTTAAAGAAACTAAGTAACTTTACTATTGTATTTTTATTTAGCGTCTCTTGAAATCAAGTTTTCAATAAATAAACATAAATTAATTTATTTTGATTAATTAAATTGACCAATGAACATGAATGAATCATTGAATTTTTTTATGTTGGTTAAATTCATATTTTTAAGACTAATAACTCTCAATGGTAAAGTAGGAAATATAGTGTTGTTTATGTATTGATTTTGTGAAATGACAAGTATTAAGAATCATTTATTTTTAATGAGGACGATATATAAATAGGAACGAAGAGAGTATTTACTTTCTTCATATGTCATTTGGAGATGATTCTATACTTAAAAAATCGACTTTTAATGTTTATATTTTTGTTTTATGCCATGGTGGAATATTTCATTATGATAGAATGCAATAATATATATGTTCATAATAATTTTACAAGTGAAGTATAATGTGTCGTAAGAGAATGCACATGTTTGTGATCTATAATCCTTTTAGTAACAAATCATAACTTATTAATATATGATATTCTTAGAAAATGGTTTCTACAAGGCCATACTAATATTCTTTTTAACTAAATAAATGTGTCTTTATTCATAAGATTATAGAAAAAATATTGATACAAGATAAATACTTTTTTTATATTGGATTTTTTGAGAGGCAACAAAATAATATTTGAAGGTTGATAATTAAAGTATTTAAGTTGAATAATAATATCTTATATATCTCCGACCAATTAAAATTTCAGAAAAGTAATTAGTTTTTTCCCCTTCTTGTAGGAGCATTTAAAAACAAAAAAAATATAACTTGTTTATACTCTTAATAAATGCAGATAGATAAATAGGATCTGTAAAGCATATTTTTTAAACCAAAATCTAAATGATGAGAAGGATTGGTAGAAGTCAGGGAAAGGGCTCATCATTTTGGCATATTGTGATTGCTTCACCTTTTATCTAACCATTTGTCCTTGCTATTCTATTTTAATTTTTTCTATTTTGATGCTCTTTAATCTAAATTTTGAATTGGCCTAAAACCTTATTTACTTGTATCTTTCTTTTATGTTTTTTCTCTTTTGGTAACGAGACATAAATTTTAATTAAGTTTTGTTATATGTCTCTTCAAAAATTATAATCGAAATTAATATATCAATGGCAATTTATTGTCTAAAACATATAAAGAAGAATCAAGATACTTTATAATATCTTCTCATGATTGTTAATTTTTTTTAAAAAAATCTTCTAATAATTGATTTTTATGAATCAAGATATATTGTTATATTTTGATATAACTATTATAATAATGTAGAAAAAAATGAGTGAGATTCTTGTTAATTAAAGTTATGCACACTTGATATCATTTTATTAATTGATGTACTTTCTAATTTCATGAAATGATACCTTCTTTGTTTGGATGGTTGTAACGTATTGTTTCGTAATATATAGTATTGTGTTGTATTATATGGTACTGTATTATTTTAATGAATATAGTGTTTGGATAAATTGTATCGTTTTTTGTCATTATTAGAGGCGAAGCCAAAGTTAGGAGTTTAGGATTCTAAATCAATTTTGTTTGGGGGTTCACGTGATAATAACATATATTTATTTGGATTTTTTAATACAAATATAAAATCTACGAAAAAGTTAGTGGATTTGTCCGAACTCATGAACCCCACCTAGCTCCGCCTTTGTCTAACGATAGATTTAAACGATACAATAGAATTTAAATAATCATCAAAATAAATATTATATTTAAACTAACAATATAATACAATACAACGGACAACGACCATCCAAAGAAGTGTCAATTTACAATGGAGGTGTTGTTTTCTATGTCAAATTATCTTTTGGAACACTAGAATTGTGTAATTTTTACTCCAATACTGTTCAAACACCCTAAAAGTAAATTAGACACCCTATCCTTTTAAAGAAATATCATAATAAAAAAAGAAAAATGGCAGTGGTCCGGAAGCCATGGATCGGAGCTTCATGATCCGCACTTTATGCTCTCCCTTATTTCTACTTCACTCCAACGACACGCTATTCTTTCTACACTTTCTTCACGACTTCTACCTTCATCCATTTCTCTTCTTTTTCTCTCTCTCTAATCTTTTACAATCAACCCCATTTCTCGTCTAATATATATCAGTCAAAAAACAAGAAGCTCCTAAGTAAATGCTTGTGTTTTGTTCTTCGAATCACTACCAGGCAGGCATGTCTTTTTTCCTATTTTGGTTACTAGTAACATGTTAATTTCTTCTATTTGTATTGTTCGCTTTTCAATTTTTCGAAATGGGTCTCTTCTTGAATTGCCATTTTTGTGTAAAAGGACTAGTTTTTTTTTTCTTCTTGTTTGTTTCAATGGGTTCTTCTGTTTGTTGGGTCTATTTTACTTTTGTGAGATTGTTTAGAATGTGATGTGTTGGCCATTGAATGTTCAATAAAGTTAAAAACTTTTCAGGTTTGCTGTAATTGTTTGTGCCAAAAGGTGTCTATTCTGAAATTTGAATGCTTTGGGTTGACATGAAATTCTCTAAAGCTAAGAGCATTTTAAGTATTTTCATTTTTAGTAGTGATGGTTTTTGATAGAAGGGTGTCTGTCTCTTTTGAAATTTGAATGCTTTGGATTGGCTCAATTTAGGTTATGATTTTAGAAGAGTTATTTAAATACTTTCTTGTTTCTTTCCCTATTGGATTAACTAAACGTTGCTCAATTTTCTGGGTAGTTTAATTGGCAATGTGTTATCTTTTGTGTTGGCTATAGTGCATTAAACACATTCCAAAATGGTAATTAAGTTGTTCATCATGTCTTTACCAGGCCAACTTGCTTTTTTGAGTTATAATATTAGGGTCTAACTCAAGTTTTTGCTTTTTAATAGTTGGAAGAAGATATTAGGGTCTACTGCTGAGTGATGATATTAGTTTTTAAGGCTTGGAGAATGAAATTTGGTTATAATCGGAAACACTCTATCATTGTTAGCATTAAAAAAAATTGGAAAACAATTCAACTCAAATTCATCTCATTTATGATTAAGTGCTTGTAAACCGTGTATGAGATTACACTAAATATGTTATTGTAGCAGTAGCTAATGTACAGAGAATACATTTCTTTGAAACCCCTCTTTCTGAATATTTGGTTGCTTTTGATCTGCAGGTTAATATATTTTCTTACTTCATCAATTTGAGCTCTTCTTTAGAGTAATTATTGGATTTAGATGAGAAGAGCTGCAATGTGCTTCTCACTGTCACAGTTTCCTCGATGTAGAGTTCATACATTGACTAATTCATGGTGGCAAAGTTTCCATCATATAAATAGGATTGGTAAGGGAAGCATTAGCTCCAAGGTTCTTGCCACTGGTAAACAGGGGCTGGAAGGTAGATTTAATAGTACTGAGAATAGGCGGACTCTAACTACAAAAAGTGAAGGGAAGAATAAGGCTGCCTTAAGTGAAAAAACAACTATCAGACCCGAAATATTGGATGAAACAACAAAATCTGAAGTAGACATATATAGTTCAGAAATAACTGAAATAGGAAGTACACAATATGTTGATATTCGACAAACAATTACTGAAAACAAAGACTTGGCCAAACTCATGACTTTTATCATTTTTGATATTGAGACCACTGGGTTTAGCAGAGATCGTGAAAGAATTATCGAGATTGCATTGCGGGATCTTCATGGGGGTGCAAACAGCACATTCCAGACATTAATCAATCCTGGATGTATTGTTCCAAATTCACATGTCCATGGAATTACCACCGGTATGGTCAACAGGCCTGATGTCCCCAGGTAATTATGATAAATATTGCTAGGTTGTTTCACGTGCTTCTTCTCTCTCACTGTATGTTGACTTTTCTTCACAGAATCCTATATGAGATTATCTACAACTTAGTTTGTCTAAATAACCAGAGAGTTATTGAAAGAATATTTTTTGTCAATCTCAAATTGGGTATTGTACTGATATCTGAATGCAATATGTATAAATATAACTAAATGGTAATTTGATGCTTTGATGAGTTTTTCTCCTATAAGCATACATCTTGACAAAATTTGTCCATTACATGTAATTGTTAGGGTTCATATGCTAATGTGTTTTGCCATTTACTTGACGGGTGGGCTTGTATGTCATAATGCATGTGTTTTACTCATTAATATATTTAATTTCCTATGCTAAGACAAGACCATTATTTGAGAAGAGAATTATCAAGACATATTATGCATACCTTGATGAATTACTCTCTAGATGAAATTATGTGCTTTCATAGTTGCCCCGCTCTTAACCATGGATGTATATGTTGATAATAGTTAAGACAACCTTATAAGCATACCGAACTTAGTGTTATGAGAATAAGCTGGCCTTAAATTACTTGGCTGAAAAAAGTAGCGTAGCACACTAGAAAACATCAACTTACCGCAATCTATCTTGAATAGGCACCCTATATGATAGTGGTGTTAAAGTGAGTTGATAGCTCACACCATGTTCTGCCCAAATACCAGTAGAACAAGTCATAAATATTGTTTCTGTGGTGTTATATTTCTTCCTTGCCTTGTTATATTTCATAGGGTATCTGTTTACTCTGATGAACAATATTTGGTAAAATCACATTGTCAAAATAAAACAAAACCTGGTTGTGCAACTTCAATCATAAATAGCTAATGCAGTGGAATTAATTTTCTTTAGGGCTTGTTTGGGAACCACTGTGTGGTTACTAGGATGTATAATTGCACATCCAAGTAATTACACAATATGGTAAATACAATGATATGTTTGTTTGCCTTGACATAATTACAGTGTGAGTCTTAGTATCATGTTTGATTGCACAAGTGTAATTACATAGTTTGATTTAAACATTTTTCAGATGAACATGTAAATAAGTTTTAATGTGTTACAAATGTGTGTATGTAAGAAAAATATTAGAAGTGCAAAAAAAAAAAGGTGTAATTATGACCAATTTTTGCGCTCTCGACAATTGGAGAGTGCAATTGCCTCCTCCCAGGTTACACCCAATTTCATGCTCATCAAATAATTATTTGTCCAAACCCCAGTCAAATAAGCCAAACCATGTAGTTACACCTAATTACACCAAAATCCAATTACAAGGTGATCTTCCAAACAGGCCTTTAGAGGTGATACGACGTGGCAAATTCGAAGTCTTAAATTAAAGTTCTTGTCATAAATTATTATCTCCTTTGGGATGTACGTGAAGAACAATCTTTTGACTAAACTATTGAAGAGCCAAGAAAGTCAAGTGGCATAACAGGACACAACTATTCACACACATGTTGAACGGCTTGTCTCGTGGTGGAAAATGTGTATTCTGTTACCCTTTGGTTTGGAATAAATTCCGTCTTCTTATAATGCACGTGTATAATATCCATCTTTGGCATCACATTTGTTAAGCAGAGAAGATTGTGATATTTTCTGATATAAGAAAAATGTATTTTTTTATGTTATATCTTATTCTTGAAATCGGTGTTATCTTGCTCTCACACTCTGCTTTGCATATATCAGGATGGGGGACCTCATTCCGATCTTGTTGAGGTATGTAGGAAGCCGCCAGAAACCTGGTGGATATGTGGTGTTGGTTGCACATAATGCTCGTGGTTTTGATGTTCCTTTTCTAATTAAGGAATTCAGTAGATGCTCTTTTGATATTCCCTCAAATTGGTTGTTCGTTGATACTCTTCCTTTGGCGCGTGAAGTCATGAAGTCCGGAGGTCTTTCTACTTGTCTAAATTTTTGTCTTTGTTTCAAAAGCTCCCATTGCGTTGGATGTCTTTATCTTGATATTTTTACTTTTGTTTTCCAATTAGGGTCAAAGCCAAAACTCAAATTGCAAGACCTTGGTCAACACTATGAGATCCCTTTAGTTGGTTCTGCACATAGAGCTATGGCGGATGTGCACATGTTAACAGCAGTTTTTCAACGTCTGACTTTCGACCTGAAGTTGACAATCCCTTCTCTTATCGAAGGGCATTCCTTTTGGCCATCAGAAGTAGGAAGGTCAAAGAAGAAGAAGAATTCTGGGTAAGCATACTTAGATTGTTCAAATAGTCAGGTCAGGTGTAACATTCTTTTTAGAGAAGTTATTACTGTAAGCAAGTTGTAGAGTTAGCTAATTCTTCCATTAAAATGGCTGGTCATAACATAATCAAGTGTCGTTTATGAGCCTTGGCATATGATATTTGCCACTCTTGTATTTTAACTTCTCTTTCCTTGGGAATTTGAAAATTCCTTGTTTCATTTTGAAGCTGTCTTTCATATGACTTATTGAGATTGGCCTTGTGTATTATTTTATTTTTACCTTGTCTTTCAACTTAAGCGACCTTGTGATTGTTTATACTGCTGTATGGAACTCAAATAGACACTCAAAAAGGCGCTAAAATCACATCATTTTTTAAGGATTGATGTTCTTTATCGTCCTTCCCATTACTACTAGCTTTGGAGTTTTCGCGCCCTTTGCTTCCAGCAGAGGTAAATAGTGAAAACAAAGTTTTTTTTAATTACTACTTCCCAATGGTGAAAAAAAAATGCAACTAAAATCTTAGAACGTATGTATGATGTTCTTAACCTTTAAATGGCAAAGAATTACAAGCTCTACTACCGTCAATTTTCATCAGAAAACAGAAATGGAAAAAAAAAATTGCTCTCGTTGAGAGTCGAACTCAAGACCTCCCGCTTACTAAACGGGTGCTCTAACCAACTGAGCTACGAGAGCTGCTGATGTTAACAGTTGGTCATGTATATTTTATTATTAATAACGACCCTTCAACGCCTTGTAAACTAATTTGACGTCTATGAATCGAGCAGCAAAAATAATCCAAAATGTAGTGCATAAGATTTGAACTTAGGACATTTAGTTGAATTTTGGATCTTTAAATCACTGAGTCAACATCTAGTCTTGTGTTCATATAGAATTTGAACTTAGAACATTTTTTATAAGGGGATTTGAATGAACACCCTCGCCTCCTCCTAGACCCACACTTGAACAAGGCCACTATTAAACATAATATATTTGGAGGGAGATAACTAATGTGGTTATTTTTTGACAAATAAAGTACACAAATGCGAAGAATTGATAATTTGGGAGAATGAATTATAAGAAAATTCCTTCTTTTGGCAAATTTGAGTCGGGTAGTTTATGAGTACAGTGATAGAGCTAGAATTTTCACTAAAAAGGATTAAAAAGTAAAATGTGAAAAAGCCAAGGAAATCTAATACTCTATATTTACTAGTTTTACCTATCTACACATTATAAACTTGCAGCGAAGTGTAGTGTCAATGGTATTTTATTTAGTCAAAATTTTAATACTACCAAAAAATAAAGGCCTTCATTTGCATAGACTAACCTAATAAGATAAACAGCTATACTGTAATCTATAGGAGCACAATGCATTGGATACCTGGCATTGGTGCTGTGGGGAAGCTATACCAGTCTATTTAGATAGTATCACATATAATATACACTATCTTATTGTAACTTTTTTTAATTATATTCAACAATTTGAAGAATAAACCTATAGTACTAATACAGCTTCTATAAAAAAAAAAAGGTAGGATAAATAATTAAATAATAAAGATAAAATAGCTAAAACATGAACATTGAAAGTGTAAAATCATCTGTAGCATCTCAATTGAAAAATGAAGGGCCACAAATACAGAATAAGATGTATCCTCCTCAGGCATATAATGTGAAGTCGGGGAGACTACAAAATTCTCCAGGGTAAAGAATATGTATTATGCTCTCTACCAATAGCATCGGCGTATTACAGTCGATGCTCTATACAGGATCCCTGGAGATCTATCAACTTCCTCTGACTATAATACAAACCTTCCGCAGTCCTCACTAACAATACAGATACAATAAAATGTAGTAGCAGAAAAATGATATGGAACTAGCTCACTGGATTCTCGCACATGTGTTGAGCTTGCTTCACCGTGTAGCGTTGTGAGAAACAATACTATGCAAAGTTTGTAGAAAATACTTTCAGGAATCAGAATATTATCTCCTTCAAAATTAAGAGGACTAGCATTATAAAGCACATGATAACTAGAACTGTTGCACACATGACCATTCCACCTCGTTTCTGACTTCGTTCAGCCTGCAATTCAATTAAGCCCAACATAATATTATATCAAATGACCGCCTTTATGAAGAAAAAAACATTAAATCAAATGACAGATGACTGCAAAGATGGGAATTTCTGTGAATTAGAATGGCAATGGAGAAAGCAAAGTGAGACCTTCTTTAGTTGTTTAAGGCCGTCCTCAACTGTTGATGCAACATTTTGAATATTGTGGTCTATCCTATCCACGATAGTACCCTGTATTAGACATAAGTTCAGTACACCAATAACCCGTGCTGAAGCAGAACTTGGTGAATATGAAAAGGTGTTGTAAGTTCAAACCTGGTCTATCACCAGAACTGATAGATCTTTCATAATTTGGGCAAGGTCGTTCACTGATTCAACCACCTAACATATAAGCACATGGAGGCTAAGACACAAAACAATGATATGCACATTTCAGAAAACCACAAGCAGCAAGAAATATCACCTGCTGTATTTCTCTCTCTCTTTCGACAGTGAATGCCTCACTTTTCTTTAGCTTGGCCATCTGATGCTCATTAAATCCCTGGACAGACATTTGGTGCAGTCAAAATTTTCTTGTGAGATAAACTCTCCAAGGTATCTCACAAAACCACTCTTCAAAGGCAGGAAGGTATTTTAAGGACGTAAGACCAAACACCCCCCAACCACAGCCATAAAAGGCAACGAGGATTCCAAAATGAGAGAATCCAATCATACAAATATCATAAAAGACTAAGATCTATAGCCAAAAGTAACTGATGTTAAAACAACAACTAGTGTTCTTTCTTTACACCTTATGCAATCACCCGAGTTAGTACCTTCAGCTGGTATCCGAATTAATCAACTCATGTCTGTTCACTTGCAACAATAATATAAATGGTTGTGTAATTCTTTGTGTAATTCTAATTCATATCTAACAATGTAGTGCATTTTAATGGTAATGCTCCGTTTTACTTTTGCTGATCAATAGTATTGATATTACCAAAACAAAGTCACCTGACTATTACATACACATCTTTCCTGATTTCATTTGCAGGATCCCGAGTAGAAGTAAGAAATAAAATTTATATATAATAGAAATTGCATACCAAGTCATCCAAATCATCATCATCCCTTCTGGAATGGCTCCCATTTAAGTTCATTTCCAAGTCAACTCCATCTGGACCCTACATGAAAAGGCAACATTAGAGGAAACCTAACAAATATATATTTCAGGAATCCTCCCCAAGCCCCCAAGGCCTAGCTCAAGTGGCAAAAGGTGGAGGATTTGTGGCTTAGGTCGCAGGTTCAAGCCCCACACCATGCAAAGCGAAGCCCGGTATTTAAGTGGAGAAGGGTAGAGGGGCGGGCCCATTATCCACCGAGTTTAGAAGGCTGTGATTGGTCCAAAGGGCGGGTCACAGACGGATTTCTCGGTTATCAAAAAAAAAAAAAAAAGGAATCCTCCCCAAAAAAACTACCCTTGAAAAGCAGGCAGCATGCTGATTATCATCCATAAAATTAATTGTATGCATGAACAGCACAGCTACGCATACGGGTGCCATAATATAGGACTTTGATTCGTGCAATCTCAACGACTCCTGTTAATACCTCCTGCTAACAGATTGTGGCTCAAGCTATAAACTATTTGTACACACCTCTTTCTGCTGCTGAAGCCGCTTCAAATAAGTAGACTGTTTTCTGCGAAGCTCCATTGATAGGCTTTGAAGATCTGTAGCAAGAGAGCGCTGTCATAGGAATATCACATTGTAAGCACAAATGCAATATGCAATTGTTGTAATCAGATTTATAGCAGAATCAAACTGATATTGTAGTTCAAAAAACATTCGTTACTAATGAAATTGAATAGAGCATACGAAGACACTTTATTAGCCATGCCCTTATCAAAGTTCTAAAAAATAGAACACCTCATTTCTTTGTGAAGCTTCCATTTTACTCCCACTTCCCAAATCAAATAGACCCAATTTGGCCATTGCTTAAGAGTATCACATTGGTATACATAATTATACTAAGTTTGGTAAAAAAGCATTTAATATATTAATGAAATGTAAAAGTGAGGAAGTTGTTGAAAAGATGCCTCCATCAAGTTTTAAATGATATAAATAATGATAGTTCATATTTGTTTGAATCTATTTGATATTATTGACCATGTCTAATTCTCAAACTAGGTGGGATCAGAAATATGAATCTCTATCTACTCTATTAGGGTGTTCAAATGATGCATTATGGAGTATAATTTATTTGATGAAAAAAAGATTCACGATATTATGACTATTTTTGGGTTTATCGTCAATTTACTGCAGCTTTTTTCCTTTATCATGACTACAACAACAATTATGCCCCAATCTTAAGCAAGTTGGCATTGGCAATATAAATCCTGATTGTCAATGCCACAACATTAAATATGACCATCTGTTTAAGTTGCGAGGAAGATAAATTTCCCATATAAAGGAAGAGATAGAACTCTTTGGGACTGACAAAAAAAAAAGGAACATTAGTTTTATTCGGGCAGAGGGTGTAAAAGTTAAAAGTCTTGAAGACAACTTATGGATTCCAGCTTGAGAATGAAAAGAAAGTCATACAAATTAGTACTTACCGTATGTTATAAAGGAACCGGTTAATAAGAAAATAGCTGGATGTACAGAATCCCCAGATCCTCCAACCTCATATTTTGGTGGGATGGAGGAAAGAAAAAAAAAGGAAAACTATTGGAACAAATGCATTCAGGCTATAAGTTAAAATCAAAATTAGAAAGCACAATGGAATTATAGTCGCGAAGGCTCACCTGTACATTTTTCCTAACATTTGAATCCTCGGAAGGCCCAGCTGCAGAAAGTCTTTGTAATTTTTTTTCTGATCTTTTGAGAAGATCAGTTATTTCATGGGTAAGAGCCTCAATACGATGCTGATCTTCCTTACCATCTCCAAATGATGGCATTAAAGCCTTAGCATGAGCTTTGGCTAGTTCAGACATCTTTGTCCGGACCCGTTGCACATTAGCCGTGATTTCATCTGATAAGTCCACCCAAGCTGGCGGTAGACCTACTGTAACTGTACCATTACTGCAACAGGGGAACAACATGTAATCCAGAGCAGGGGAAACCATAAAGGACATCCATATGATCTAGGAAATATAAACTTGATAAAAAGAAATCTAGGAAGTATGTAAAGAAAACACGATACTGAGATCTAAGAAGGCTGCCAAATTGAAAACGATGCCCAAGAGATTTAAATGAAAAGAATTTCTTTTTCAGAAGTATAATATGACAACTGACATGGTTCTCAATAGTTATGTTTTACATAGTGACTGGAGATCCCTCTTCAAATCTTTGCAGTTGTTACAGGTATAATAAGCACCAGAATTTCTCAATGTTTCTCTTCTTCTTTTTTTCCAAAAAGCCTGCAGTACGCTTTAGTCGAAGATAGACTTTTAAAATGCACGGAAAATGGGAGAACACCAATTTAAGGATTCAACCACCATAGTAACATAGGATGATCAACAAACTGGACTTCACTCTTTTAGATTCACATTTGAACTCTAATCGGCGGGCTAAGGGAAATTGCAGGTGATGCCCACAACTTCCTCAATAATGACATACCAGAACCAGGTTCCGTTTCCATGTCAAATGTGCAGAAATTTTTGTAGAATTAACAAATCGGATGATCCCCCAACAAATGAATGAACTAAATATAAAGCAACCACACAAATCACTTGTGTGATAATAAGACACCATTTTATATGACATGTTACCGTTCTAAAGAAAACATTTTATTGGTCAAATTAGAAGCTCTGCTATGGTTTTGCTAGGATAATAAGATATAAAGAATTCAACTTGCTAAATTAGACAGTCATATTCTTCCTGTTGCAAATTGCAGCACATTCAGCAGATCAAGTTAATTATCAGAATTTCACCTGAGTAAATTCCACCGATTATCCTCCTTTCACGAATATTGACTAAGCAAACTTCATTTGAATATATATGAAATTGCATCATTACACTCATCACTTCAATAAACTCTCATAGGAACAAGAATTTGAAACATGATTAAACAATAAAAATTACACAATTCGTAACAAAAAAGTAAGCAACTTGGACTTAGTAATTTCAATCAACTATTATCTAATAGTCGAGCTTCCTATCGGTTATCATAACAAAAGGAATTGGACAAATAAGTTCTCAATGCCATCCGTCAAAGTTACTTCCAGATTCTGAGCTAGCATAATATGTCCCTAAACTTATAACAAAATATTCGGGAACAAATTCAGAAACAATAATTGAAAATGCAAGGACCTCTATAACAAACCTGGAGGTTCCGGGGTCTTCCGTACTGAGAGGAGCATAAGATCGATTAGGATTAAGCAAAGACGTCGTTGCCAATTCGATCACCGGCCCACTACCATGTCCGGATGACGTGGACGGTGAAGAGCCCGCCGGGATCCGAACACTTCTCAACGCATCTCTATACTTTCTAAACACGAGCGTTCTATTTCTGCTCGCCATTAACGTTTTCTATACAGAAATCCAATAAAATGGAGGAATAAATTGCGCCCAACGTCCTACAGATAAGTGATTCCACTTGTGCTTAGATCTGAGATCTCTTGATCGGAGATCGGCGAAATGGATTCTCCGGTAATGATGGAGTTGTGTAGGAATTAGAAAACGAGTTCCAATCTTTCAAGCTAAGTTTGAGAAAGATGAACCGAACCGGAAGGGCACTTTTGGTAAAAGTGTGGGTCCATGCCTTTATGTAGTTTACATGAAATTTGTAAGTATATAATAAATAAAATAAAATAAGAATAGAGAAGAAACGAACATCAACCGCAATATTATATAGTATAGCCAATATAATTTCACAATCCACTTTGAAAAAATATTTGACAATAATTTCATGGTATGATTTAATATGCATTCGATTATTGATATGAATCAATACTAATTAGATGTTATCAATGTATATATTTATAAATAACACTACATACAAAAGTTCGAACTCAATATATATTATTTTATTTGTTTTAACATTATAATTTTATTATTAATTATTTTCATAATATTTTAAACGTACTTTTTAAATAGAGCAACTTTCACATATATCAAACATAAAAATCATATTTGTATGTTATATTTATAGTTTGCATAATTACGCTCCATACAAACTTTATGTTTGCTATGTCTATTAATATGTATATTTCGCTATACATATACAAAAGAAATAAATTGTAAAATCAGTTTCGGTATACATATACAAAAGAATCAATTGTATAATCTGTGTTTATATAAAATGAGAAAGAGAGAAAGACAAAAGAAAACTGGGCAGGGGAAGATCGTATTTGTATAATCATAAGTGTATAGGACGAAAATATATGAATTTGTATTTGTATATACAATTTTCTCTCGCTTTATACAAACACAAACGCAATGTATACATTTGTGTTTGTATAAAGCGAGAGAGGCGAGTGAAAGTGGCGAGTGAGATCTAGAAGAGGGGAGAGAGGAAAACGAAAATATATGTATATATACAATTTTCTCTCGCTTTATACAAATACAAACGCATTTTATATATTTGTGTTTGTATAAAAGGGAGAGAGGCAAGGGAGACTGCCCAGCGAGAACGAGAGTGGCGAGAGAGATTCACCACAGAGAGAGGCGAAATAACAATAGTTTGCTATTGGATTCAATTAAATCAAACTATGGTTATAGCATTTGATTTGAATTAATAATTTGCTATTATATACAATTTTCCCTTTAAAATAATATATGTGATACATGTAATATTTTGACTATCCTAATTTTTAAATAGTCATAATAAATTTAAAATAACTAAGTTATTCTCAAAGTTAATAGATATTTTCAAAAAAATACACACATCAATCGAGATGTGTGTGCTTATTCCTTCTCAACAAGGGTTGTGATGGAGTGGATAAATACTTACTCTATTTTTTTTCAATTTTTGTCAAAAGTCTCTGAGCCAAAAAAAAAAACAATTAAAGAAATTAAGAAGAAGAAAGAACACATCTTTGTATTTTAGAGAAAAAGCCCAGAATATCTTTTTTTTATTTAGGATTAAGACTTAAAGTTATCCTTGTATTTTTATATTAGTACACTTTTGGTTCGTCTCCAAATTTTTATTTATTTTTTAACATTGATTTTGTCCATAATTTTATGTATGAAATATTCAATCACGTTTTTGTATATTTAGTAGAAATAATAACTCTATGTATGAGAAGGTGAGAAGAAGAACACATTGTTTTGTTTGGTAGAAATATTATTGCAACTACACTAAAAACCTACCTTTGATTATCGAGCTACATCATTTTATTATTGATATATGACGTTATAAGAAAATAATTTCTATCCTATTATGCGTGAAATTGACGTGATGAACCTCTTGATTTTAATTTTAAAAATAAGAGTTTGATGACAAACCAAAAGTGATGAAAGTGCCGTCAAACTTGTCTTTTTTTATTATTATAATAGAGAGGTTCATTACATTGATTTCACGTACAAAAATTTATTTTCTTGCAACGTTATATGGCAACAATAAATTGATATAGTTTGACAAGTAAATGTAGATTTTTAGTTTAGCTACAATAATGTTTCTACTAAATAAAGTAAGACGTTCTCTAATCTCTTCTCACCTTCTCTCATATCGAGTTATTATTTATTCTAAATGTATAAAGACGATTGACTATTTCATACATAAATTTTTGGATAAAAACAATATTAAAAAATAGGTAAAAGTTTGAGAGAGGACTTTTCACTAATATTATAAACTTAAGAAACTATTTAGTTTAGAGTTTTAATAAAAAAAATAAGAGACTATTTTCAAAATAAGTTGTCTAAGAAAAGAACTTTATAATTTTGGAGGTCAAATAAATAAGGCCAAACACATATGCAGATTCTTAAACTTGTTCCTAAATTTCATTTTGACATTCCAATCAACCTTGTTCAATTTTTAACCCTTCAACTTCAATTTTTATGTTCCATTTTGACACTTCTTTCCAAAGAATCAACAAAGTGGAACGTGTGCACTTAACATGTCATGACATGACACAAAAACCAATTAAAAACACATACACAACTCCTCTAACTTGCCCTCATTTTTCATTTTGTCATGCTAACTTAGCATTGTTCCATTTTAATCATTTAACTCTAATTTACATAGTATCATTCAAAAACACAAAATATTAAATTTATGATTTCTTTATTTTTATTTATGTTCTTCATTTCCACTTTTTCATTTTAGAAATCAACGTCATATTTTTTCTTTTTAAAAATAATAATAATGGATGAACATCATTTTTTTAAAAAAGATATTTTTTTTAGAGTCTTTGTACATTATTGTGCGAAAAAATAATCGACGAAAGTGTGTTGGTTTTATTTTTTAAACCATTAATTAAATTGAATAACACCACATATTTTTTTTTTCATATCTAGTCTATTTGGACTTACTCAAATATCAACTTTCTAATTTTTCATTCAACTAAATACGAGTAAAAAAAAACTCATGTTCATTGCTAATTAATAGCACTACAAAAAATGTTGAAACTCGATAGACTTAGTTGGGTTGTCATTGATTTTCTTAAGAAAGAAAATCGACGCACTTTCGTTGGTTATTTTTCATGCCAAAATATAGGGAAACTCTTAAAAAGAAATTGTTATTTTTTTAAAAAAAAAATCAATGATCATCCGTCAATTTTAATTTTTTAGAATAACTAACGGATGAATGCTGATTTTAAAAATGCAAAATTGCAGTTGAATAACATATATAGAAATAAAGAAATCATAAAATTAGTATTTTGTGTTAAATGGTACATAAAAAAATAGAGTTTAAGGATAATATTTTATTATTTTTTTAAAAATATTTTTTTTGGTCTTTCACTCCTTTAAATAAAGTGTGATGCACACACTCTGCCATATCACTTAGAAGTGCCAAAATGAAATATAAAATTTAGAGTAGAAGGGTTAAAATGGAACAAAATTGAATTGAAATGACAAAATAAAATTTAGGGACAAGTTTACGAGTTTGGATATGTGTTTGACCAATAAATAAATAAGGAATAATGTTTCCAAAATTATTACTAGTAATTAAAATAAAACAAAAAAGACATAAAAAAAGGTGTGGAAGACAAGTCTCGTCTTGTTTTTGGTGGAATTTCACATTTTCACCTGCTTTAAGCCTAAAGGCCTCGCTACCTCCTCTTCATCATCTGCTTCTTCTTCTTCTCATACATCATCTTCATTGATTCGTCGTCGTTTTCTCACACCAAAATCGCACTCTTTTCTCTTCGTTCGACAAATCTCTCTCTACACCGACACTCCTTACAATTCATAATTTTATCAACTCATCATTCTTAGGGTTTGTGAACGAACGATTGAGTCGAATTGGTACTTGAATTTCACTGTTTCAAATCAGAAGTAGATCTTAATCTGTGAGGATTCAAAAGTAAAGTGAAGCAAATATGGATGCTGATTCATGGAGTGCTCGTCTATCTTCTGCTTCCAGGCGCTATCAATCTGCTTTTCAGTCTCGATCTGGTAAGTTTTTCCCTTTATGTGTTAGAAGTTTCGGGGTTTTTTTCAATTAAAGATTGGATTTTTATGTTATTTATGCGGTTAATTTTTGTGTAGGAATGAAATGGGAGAATCTTGAGGCGGAAATGTTGATGGGTTTTGAAGAACTAGACGTTGATGATGATATAAGAGAGGAGTTCCCTTGCTGCTTTTGTTCCGAGTATTTTGATATTGTAGGTTTATGTTGCCATATTGATGATGAGCATCCTGTTGAGGCCAAGAATGGGGTATCGCTCTCTTTTCTCTTCAGTTGTTGTATGGTTGATCATCCTTAGCTGTCTCCCTAGTGTAGAAAAATTGAATATTTTGTTGTTTTACACTTAAATTATCATGAATGTGTAGAAGTTTAACTTCTTTTCATCTGTTGGAAGATAGAGTGTCGTGTTAGTTGTTTTGGTTTACTAGCTGAAATTTCAAGCTATGACGGCATGATTTAATACAGTTGCCTTTGATGGTATTACATTTTTTGTATGTACTGTCCGGCATTCTTGAGTGGTACAGAGACATGTATATGCCTCTGGCAACTGTTCTAGTATTTCCAAATGTCCGTGAAATCATGCTAAAGATGTTCTACTCATTGCTCTTGGTTAAGATTTCATCTTGTTCTCTTGCTCTCTCTCTCTCTCTATCTATCTATTGGTTGAGATGCTTTATACTAGTAATATATTTGGTTGTCTAGTCAGAGATGTTATTTGGGTTGCTTAGATGTTAACTGTTCCTTGTGCTGGTGTGTGTGTCTGTCTCTCAATCTTTCTGGAGGAGTGTTGGTGCTCGGGTGGGGTAGAATCCCTCTGAACTTGTTGTATGATAGTTTTCTCCGGTCTTGAATGTTGTTCTCATTTGCTGATGTGAGTGCTCTGTCAAGAACACCTGATGCATATGGAAGCTATTTTTAGAACTAATTCCTCACAATCGCCTTCTTTGTGTAGGTGTGTCCGGTTTGCGCTATGAGGGTGGGCGTTGACATGGTTGCACACATAACCTTACAACATGGGAATATCTTCAAAATATCCTTTATTCAGTATCTTAATATCATTTTTTGGGTTCATTATTGTGTAGTACCCTTTTGGTACTTCTTTTATTTGTATACAGCAATGTCTTGTGCAAAAATTTCACTTAACACGAACGTAGGAAATGGATTTTTCGATAAGTTGGGTATAACTATAATAATTCCAAGCTTTGAAAGTTACTCCAGATGTTTAAAGCATTTCTTTGCTATCATAAATTGGAGTGAGAGGTCCTCCACCAGTGGATAATGTCAAACTCTTCCATTATCAAAAAAAAATTCCTTTCTAGAGTGTGTTCAATTAAGCTCCTGAATCAAGATGGTTGACTGTTTAAGTAACTTTCTGGGGGCTTTGGCCACTCGATGCAAGCTCTTAATTGGTATTCTTTTTTTGTAGATTTCTGTATGTCAGTTTCTTTTAGGGCCTTTAAGATGAGGTTCTCTATGGTTTGGTGCTCACTGTTTTTTTCTCCTGGAAGAGTTTGAAAATCTGCCCTCAAATTCTGATACCTTTCTCGGCCTTTTGGCTAAGATATCAAGTATTTGAAATTTGACGTAATTTTTTCGGGGCATTTTAAGTTATTTTAAACCTTTGGCCATTTGAAAGCAAGCTGCTAAATCCCTCTACTTTAAAGGCATGCCATCTAAACTTCACTATCAAAGTGCACCTTCACATACAGCTGTGACTCGTCTCAATGACATACAACTTTACGTTTTCATTCCATGTCAGTCTGTTGGAACTTTCTGGGGATGCTTCAGTATTTGTCATTTATCATGGTCCTGGAACCCAAGGATCATTTTCTTGTACACATTGAATGAAAGCATTCCAGATGCAGGTCTTTTGAAAGCTGATACTCTTGCTTAGGTTGCGTAGCTTCATAGTTGCGATCAGTGACAAGACTAGTTTTACTTCCTTTTCTTTTCTGGAGGCAGGGAGTTAACCTAGGGATTGTCTTTTTTTTTTGTTTTTTTGAGAAAGGTAACATTTAACCTAGGGGTTGTCTTTGTGATCCAAAACATGATAAAGGCTGATCAACATAGCGTGTAAGGAGTTCTGTTACTTTTCAAAATCCTAATATCATGAGAAAAAGAGGAAGTAAAGTTTCCCATGCATTCTGGTTAAGCTGTTTATTTTCTTATAATGCCTTGTGGTTCCTTGTTCATCAGGGTATCATACAGAAAAGTTAGATAATGATTTAAATATTATCATGTTCATTTGTTAGTTTATCAGTTGGCTAATATTGAAATTTGGAGTAGAGTTGTAGAGATCAGAGGTAAAATTTTGGGGTTTAGGGAAGGTTGAATCATGTTGGTAATGATGTCCCTTCCAGATGTGCGGAGGCCATAATCTCTATTTGCTCCTCCCATCTTCTTCCCTTATTTTGACAAATTCTATATTTGTGGTGGAGTGTGACAATGAGGGACTCCATTAGCTATTTTGAGTTCCTTGACTTCAGCTTACATGCAGCGCAAGAGGAAATCTCGCAGACCTGGTTCTCATTCAACACTTTCCTTATTAAGGAAGGAACTGCGTGAAGGAAATTTGCAGTCTCTATTTGGAGGGTCTTCTTGTGTAGCTCCCTCAACTAGTACTGCACCAGACCCCTTGTTGTCATCATTCATTTTGCCAATGGGTGATGATTTCAAGAGTGCTCAAACGTATTCTCTTGCTGAAACAATCCCAGCCAAGAAAAGCTCAGTAGTAACTGCCTCTGAAAGGTATGTATTTTATCCTTTCTGTGCTCTGGTACAGTAGCTTCTTGTAAACACTTGTATAGAGATGCTACCAACTTGTATAATTAAGTGAAAATCGTAGAGATCTTTCAGAAAAGGACTTTGTACTAAATGTTTACCTAAAAGAACATGTCTGCCCAAGCCTCAGGGCTTAGCTCAATCAGCGAAGGTGGAGAGACTTGTGAGTTGTGACTTAGGCAACATCTTTGAGCCCTGCAGCAAGTGAACTAAGTCTGGTATTTAAGTGAAGGTAGAGGGGCAGGCCCATTATCCCAGAGTTTCGAAGGCAGTGGTTGGTGCCTGGAGGTTTGAGTTTTGACTGTGACACCCCAGCCTTGGTGTTAGCTTTAGAATAGAAGTCACCTATGGTACTTGTGGAAAGACTGGGTGAACACCTCTAACTTCTGGGTGAAGTGCTAAGGGTGCTTTGAGCAAATAATCTTTTGCCACCCTCTAGTTGTGGGCTGAAGCACCATAGGTACCTAGTTTTTTGTTCCAAGCTGTATGTCATCAACCTTTTGACTAGGTACACCCGTACATGTATTGTGGTTAGTTTCATATTTTTTGAGAACAATAAACACAAGTGATCTAACATTAATTTGTTTTAGTTGTGCTGGTAATTTAAGTTAAGGATGGGAATAAAAACCCGAAAAAAGGGACCGATTTCAGTTCTTTGGTATTCGGTTTTAGGGTCCCGAAACCAATTTCTTTTAAAAGAGTGATATATATCACCAGAGTCATGAGATGAAGCAAGAGTGTGAGCTTTGAACTGGCTCTCAATTCTTGAGAGAAGAAGTGTGACTTCCTTGAAGGGTTTTGACAGTTCTTAGTAATCTGTCTCTCTCTCTCTCTCTATCTATATGCTCCTCTCATTTTCATTTAATTAAGGGGAAAAGGACAAATATACCCCCAAACTATCGTAAATGGTATTTCGACATCATTTTTGCCAAAATTTTACCTGGACGTCCGTTAAGACCTTACCTATGGATCCAGTTGGCCCTCACGGCCAAAATGGCCCATTTTCAAGGTCATCTAAATACCCTTCGTTATACTTTTAGGACGCTGATGTCCTTACCGTCCAAATTTTGGGGCGTATATACCCTTTCTACTAACGGCGGGACACGTGTCACAATCTAAAACATTTACCCTATTTTTATTAAATTTTTACCCATATTTAAAAGATCCACCCATATTAATTAAAAACCCACCCCAAATTATAACCCAAAACACTTCTCCATCTTCTCCGTTTCTCATCCTCCGAATTTTGGTCAAGTTTGACTGATTTCTGGCCAAGTTCTTCGATTTTCAAGCCGTTGTTCACGGAAAATGTTCCTGCAAATTCCAAACGAACTCAGCCCTCCACATGGTAATTAATTAATTAAATGTGAACTGATGCATTTTGATGGCAGACACAAATAGGAAACAGCCTCTCTACCTCCACGAGGTAGTGGTAAGGTCTGCGTACACTCTACCCTCCCCAGACCCCACCTAGTGGGATTTCACTGGGTATGTTGTTGTTGTTGTACACAAATAGGAAAGCCACATCAAGATTACCATTTCTATCAGGGCTATTAAATGGAAACAACCATCTCTAAATGACACTATTACCTTGCCACGGTAAATTAGGACCAATCCCATGGGATTGGGGATCAAGTGCTTGTTTCACAAATCACTGGACCTATCATGGAGTTTGCAATTGCTAACAAAAATCCATTGGGTCTGTTTATAATTGAATTGAGGATCAAAATGGGTTGATCATTGATGAACGAGGATACACGAAAAATTTGAATGACAGATCGTAGAGGAAGAGGAAAAAACAGAGGACAAAGTGCAGATACTAATAAGTGTTTTGGGTTATAATTTGGGTATGGGTATTATGTTATTTGGGTGGATCTTTTAATAATGGGTAAAAATTGTAATAAAAATCGGATATATGTTTTAGATTGAGACAAGTGTCCCGCCCTTAGTAGAAAGGGTATATACGCCCCAAAATTTGGACGGTAAGGGACATCAGCGTCCTAAAAAGTATAATGAAGGGTATTTAGATACCATTTACGATAGTTCGGGGGTACATTTGTCCTTTTCCCCTTTAATTAATGCAAGAGAAGATGAAGGAAGAGTGGTGAGTAGAAGCAGTAGTATGCAACGACATACTAAGAGCAAATGAAAAGGGGATTCTATAAGCAGCTTTTTTTATGTTTTCTACGTCATCGATCATCATCATCATTGGACGAGGACATAGTTCTGCATTTCCGTTTCCACATTGTTTTCATGATCGCCTTGACTGAAGAACCGAAATGGACAGAATTAGAAAAAACAAACTGAACTAATTTTGGTTCGGTATTGGGTATGCACCCTTGAAGAAGCGAACCCGATGTAGTTTGGTATAATTTGGGTGTGCTAAAATATCTGGTTTACTGCTTTTGAGCTGCATATACTGAAGCAGGCAGAAGTTTGAAATTTTTGCATACATAATTTTCGCCTTCAATTCATGCTTAAGGGATTAATGGTCAACTAGAATTCTGCTAGACCCGCTCTTGTTGGTGGCTTCTATCAACTTGTGCCATGAAATGGAAATCACTGTTTTCTATGGTCAAATAGACGGGAATTAGAGGGTTTTTTTTTTATTTTCCTAAATGAATTAGAGGTGTTATTATTGGGTTGTTCTAGTATAGTTTACCTTGGGATATCTTTGTTATCAGTTCATTCCATAGAAAACTTTCGAAAAAAGCAGAAGAGAAATAGTTATTTTTTTTTGGGGGCTTTATAATCTGATGAAGGGAATAGGAATCTAAGTTGTCTGTATCATGATAGTATCATCGTTGTTGTTCCGTTACTTTTGGATCTTATATACCTAGCACTGGGTATTTGTTGTTGTGTACTGGTAACTCGCATAGTCTTATGGGTGTATTTGAACTTATTTTGCAGGAAAGTTCAACAGGCTCCATTGTCAATCAAGGATCAAGAGGAGAAGGCAAAAAGGAGTTCGTTTGTTCAAGGATTGCTATTGTCTACCATTCTGGATGATAATTTATAAAGGTTGACATGAATGCTGCCCAGGGTTCACCAATTTACTGATAAAGCCGTGTGGTTAGTGATCCAGCGCAGTGCGTATGCTGCTGGCACAATTGTAATCCAACCGTGGAATAAGATGTAGTAATCCATGTAATCTATCTCTTGTTGTTTGTAGAATTTAGTTGATAGGCAGCAGACTCTTCATGTATCTTCTTTTATTGCAGCTCATGCTACCATAAAGAATATAATAAATGTTCAAGTTGGTTTTAACTTTTTCTCTTCATCTCCTTGCCAATCAAATAATGCCATTAAGAACATGCGGTTTAACATTTTTGGCGTGGGAAATTAACGTGACAATAAGATGCAGGATATTTTGCAACATAGGAAAATAAAAGACAGAAAAAACACTTAGAAGTAGTGTATAACTTTAACGGGCCCTCCATTAAAAGAGATGGAAGAAACAAAGGAAATTCAAGGCCAAGAATCAACAATAACCACCTGTGGCATTTATCCAACTCTCATAATCCTGATCAAGAAAAACAGTAACCTGCACGGCCATCTATAAGTGAACAATAAGTTGGGAGATTTGAGCCAACAAGAACCAGTTTCAACTTGCAACAAAAACACAGCAGTTACCATAGTCAATGGTAAATTTCCAACATATCCAAACAGCTGAGTATCATTCTCCGATAACAAATTGGCTAATAAATAACAATGGCAACAACAGTGGTTGCATATTTTTGACAACAATCAAGGAATCTTTTGTCAGTTAAAGCGTGGTATACAAGTGTAAAGCTGAAAAATCTATCCTAACAAATGGATTTGTCCGGCATGGTCAATGGGCAGAAAGAATGGCTAATGCTATTTCTGAGAAGTCGCACATCAAATCCCACAGCTTCAACAAACAGCATGTCTTCTATACTCGTGATTTCAGTCAAAAAGAGGCAAGAGTACAGCGATCCTCCACAGGGGAGATTTGGCTGCCAGCCTGTCTCCCAATTTAATTACAAATTATGGTAGACTGCACAGGGGGCTTCACTTCACCATGCTTGAGCACATGCAGCTAAAATGGTCTTCTAAGAGTGCTGGGCAATGTCCTTGAAGGTACTGCAGGCTGTACCAAAGCATGTAACATATTCAGAATTTAATACGCCTGTAATTTGGGGGGGGGGGGGGGGGNGCAAAGGAGAAGATGAACTTGCATTATACATTTATGACCAATCACATACTCAGGTAGCTAACTTAAAATGATGAGATGAGCCATCAGTAGTTGAAAAGGGTGGGATGAGCTAACAGTAGGTGAAAAGGAGATTCAAGTTTTGTTCATAGTACAAAAATCAAACATCATAGAAAAAGAAGATAATGCGGCATTATTCATCAGCAATAGCAGAGGAAGTGTGGGCCTCCAAGTTTAAAGTACCACACTGCTCTAAATACGATCTCCTAGCCCAGTGAAGACCTTCTAAATATTAAAAGACATGAGTCATGTTTATGTTTCACTTGCATACACAGAGCTTGGAGTGTAAGCAACAACAGGGCTAGATATATTCTCCGCATTACCATACCGTTGAACTTAATCATACTACTGTACTTGAAGTCCCCACTGGAACTTTCAGTTAAAAGGGACATAAAAAACTAGACTCCCTCAATTTTTGATTGTTTAAACCAGAGTTTGAATAACTTTAACCATCGATTCCACTAATTCCTTATCTAATTAAAGAGCTCACCTCTCTAAATTGACAAGGAGAAGTGCTAGCATCAGGCCCAACATTAGATCTGCTACTGCAGGGATGGAGTTGCTGATGAGCCAGATTAAAATTGAAGCTTGCATCAGTTCCTTGCAATTCACTTTCCAAAAATTCACCAAAAAAACTTTGTGATGATGTAGAGGCTCCATTCAAATTCAGTTGCCCACTCAAATTACTTGACCTTTCGAGTACAAGGTTTGGATTTTGAGATAAATGAGCATCACTCTCCAGTTGCCTTCCTCGGAAAAATGAATTATGAGGTACTGCCCTTTGTGCTATAGCAGGTTGAGTTGCTAATTCTCTACTTCGAGCAATTTGAGAGCCAAAGAGACTATTCCCTGATACAGCACCCAAGGTCCCAGTAACATTACCAAGTTGTCTCCTCCTGTTATTAAGGAGTTGATGTATTTGCCGTTGTATTCTGCGTCGGTCAGAAACTGTAAATGCCCCAATCCCAGAAGCTAGAGAAGAAACTTGACCATCTCGCGGAAATTGAAAATCACCTGATTCTTCAGTCAAAGGGGTATCAGGAACATACATTTCATTAAGATCAAACGTTTCTCTTACATTCGCAACAGGAGGTGACCCAACAGAAAAACTGCCGCTTGTTCTATTATCAGGCATAGGATTCAGATTCTGTGGGTTTAAAGAAGCAAGAGCAGTTGGTCGACAGCTTTCACAGTACCAGTTACCTTCAGGTACTTCATGTCCAAGACCAACACAATAAGTATGCGCAGGCGAATCACAGAGATCACAAAGTAGCATAAGAGCATCATCCCCACCTTGCTGACACTCTGTACATAATACATTTTCGTACGGGTCAAGGTAACCCCTAAGCTCCTCTTCAGATGGTTGATAAACCTATATACACAATTTAAACATTGACTGCAGTTAGAAAATTTGGTGTTTTTGTAATAAATGAATACTCAGGTTTACCTATAAATAAATGCACAGAAGTAAAAGGGGGATGTACCTGATCACGCTCAGGGACGTGAATAACCACAGTCCTCAAATCAAAGCCAGTGTCTGACCTTGCAGGCTTACTGATTGTCACAAACCTTTGCTTGCACAGTGGGCAACGAGATTCCACTTTGGACCACTCCATGATGCAAGCAAAACAAAAGTAATGACTGCAGCAATTCAATGTCCCTCTAACTGTTCTCTTACCTTCTTCAGACAAACATATGCCACAAATCTGCTTTCCAACTTCAATCTTTAACTCCTCCATCTTTTCTTTAGCCTTTCTTGCTGGATGTTTTCTTTGTAGACGTGGAGCTTCCTCTATTGGTGATTTTTTTAAAGATGCTGAGCCCCTCCAGGTTGTAACCAAGCTCCTGCAAATATTGTTAGCCTCTCTGACTTGTTCCCTCTCTTCTTCAGAGATGGTAAACTCACGTTCAGATGATCCAGAACTCGCAACAAAATCAGAATCAGAATCTACTGTTAGTCTCTTTCTTTTTCTCTTCTGACCTGCATTCTTTTTATTCTTTTCTTTCATGGTTGGATCGACGTCTATGAACTCCTCGTCATTTTCAGATCTTGCTTTCCTTCTCAATCGCTGTCTCTTAAGTGATTTCTTTCTTGTGATCTTCTTCAACTTTTTGTGTTTTTTATTTCTCTTCTGTACTCTGGCAGTGCCCTTACGTGACCGTGGCTTGGCTGAGTACTTTATCCCTTCCATTTCTGGAAACTCTTCTTCTTCTTCTTCTTCTTCGTCCAAGCCATCTGGAGTGAATTCCTCATCATCGTCATCATCTTTGGTATATCCCTTACACAGCCGTGGCTTGCTCGAATTCTTCATCCTTTTTGTTATTGGAATATCCTCCTCTTCATCCAAGCTAATTGGAGTGAATTCCTCATCATCCTCGTCATCATCTTTGGCAGTGGCCTTACGCCTTTGTAGCCTGCTTGAATTCTTCATCCCTTTCATTACTGGAAAATCCTCCTCTTCGTGCAAGCTATCTGGATTTAATTCCTCATCTTCTTCATCTTTGACAGTGCCCCTACGTAACCGTCGCTTGTTAGAATTATCTGTTCCTTCCATTACTGGAGACTCTTCTTCTTCATTATCCAAGCAATCTGGTGTGAATTCCTCATCTTCATCTTTAAAAGTGGCCTTACGTAACTGACGCTTGCTAGAATTATCCGTCCCTTCCGTTACTGGAGACTCTTCTTCTTCTTCATCCAAGCAATCTGGTGTGAATTCCTCATCATCTTCATCTTTGACAGTGCCCTCACACAGCCGTCGCTTACTAGAATTGTTTGTCCCTTTCATTACTGGAAACTCTTCTTCTTCTTCATCCAAGCAATCTGGTGTGAATTCCTCATCATCTTCATCTTTGACAGTGCCCTTACGCAACCTTCGTTTGCTAGAATTGTTTGTCCCTTTCGTTACTGGAAACTCTTCTTCTTCATCCAAGCAATCTGGTGTGAACTCCTCATCATCTTCATCTTTGACAGTGCCCTTACGCAACCGTCGTTTGCTAGAATTGTTTGTCCCTTTCGTTACTGGAAACTCTTCTTCTTCATCCAAGCAATCTGGTGTGAACTCCTCATCATCTTCATCAACTTCATCATCGTCATCATCATCTTCTCTATATGAAACTCTCTTTCTCTTTCTAGACTTCACAGTTCCTTTTTCTTTTCTGCTTGGTGCTCTTGATCGAGCAACCCTTTTCACCTTCCGTGTCTTAAATTCCTCCTCCTCATCTTCATATTCACCTAAACTCTCTTCTGAATCATCTCCAACAAAGGAAGAATATCCATCTTCTGACTCATCAAATTCCTCATCGTCATCAACTGTGTAATCCTCATCTGACTGATCTGAAGCTCTATATGTGGATCCAGCCTTTCTCCTATCACTAGTCTTGCGTCCAGCGTTGCCTTCCCTCGCCATCCTTTCTAACACCCAGGGGGGAGCAAAAACCGACAACTTGAATCAGATCTGACTATGTGATGCCACTAGATCCACCGCTTAATTAGACAAGGAAGTGAATGCGCCTGAAACACAAACAACCCATCATTTGTTATGTAAAGTAAAGCCTCCACAACACAAGCTCAAAATCATGCACTTGTTACTTTCAAGTTCTCCCAACAAATACCGCTTACAAATCTGCCTATTTGCAGTTACAAAATTACCTAGATTAGTATGGGACTTCTTAACATTCTACTACAAGTTTCATCCAAATAAAGTATCAAATCAACTAAAAATAAAACAATCGAACACCCTAAAAATAAAAAAAATTTACTCAGAAATAGAAAGAATTGATCTAACTAAATACATAAATAAAACCCCCAAAGATCAAAACCTTAACCCTAGATCAAGATACTAGCAATAACTCAGATAATTCCCAGCAAAAATATGAATAAATTAGTATTAAATTCAACCCCAATAACACAAATTCCCAAAATTCAGATGGAACAGTAGAAAAAAAACAAAACCAGACAACAAATCTCAACAATCAATAGATTACCAAACAAACAAAACCCAGATAAATTTTGGAGTTCCCTTGTTGTTCTTTTTTTTACAAATAAAAGGGAAAATAAATAAATAAAGATAGGTTATGGTAAGTACCTGAGAAAAGAAGAGGAGGCAAAATCGGCAAAACTCAAAAAATTATAAAAGAGAATTATCTTGAGTTATATATAAAATCAAAAATCAATCCAATTTTTTTTAAAAAATAAAATAAAATAAAAAGAAAAATTAAGCGGTGGGATGAAATTTGAAGGAAATAATAAGAGGGTCACCTAAAGAATCTGTATTTGTATTATTTACTTACTACTTTTCTCATATTTTTGTCTTTCTATATATATATATGTAGAGATGTGCTTTTAAAATAGTGATATTGTTGCAATGATAAAGTAAAGCATCAATTATTAGAACGTTTTCGGGAGATTTTGATTTTGTAGTATTTTATAAATTTATTTTTAATTTTACGTTATTTTTATTAGATTTAAATTATTTAAAAAATATATTTTTAATTAATTCCACATTTTCGAGTGGTCGTTGGGCCCAGACACTTTTATAAGAAGCAAGTTGGATGTAATGCTATTGGTTGGGCATATGTATGAATTTCCATATTTACCCTTTGTGATGTTGAGAGCAGCTCAACTGCTATTTTGACTTTGGGCTCACCAAGTTGGGTTTCGATTTGGGCTTTTTATTCTAGAAGGCTTATGGGCCTTTAGTCTGGATTTGGGCTCACAGGATCCTTATGCAGCCCAAATAAGTTACGAGAAGTGATTATTAGTTTAAACCAAAGTTTCACAAATGGCCACTTTTGGCTCTGTCTTTGAAAGTTAGTTTCAAACTCTATAGGTAAAACGTTATGACATTAGCTATTTTTCAAAGAAAAAAAATAAATTAGAAAGTGGCGTTATTCTACAGAGGTATGTATCACTGTTATAAGCTAGACAAGAATTCTTTAATTTGAATGGTAGTTCTTTGCTAAAAGCCTAAAACTATTATATTCCAATTATGGATATTGGATCAACAAGCCCAATGATATGCAGACAGCCCTTTTTCAATTGGATCATCAGATTTGAGGAGAAGAATAAAAAATATTGCCAATTTTAGACAGTATGCCTTATGGAAGCATCAAGTTGAGAGTGTACCAGTTCAGATATCCACGATCAACAAGTACTGGATTCTCTTTCGAATAGGCCTGAAAAGGAAAGGGAAGATTGAAATGCCAACAAGTGTCTATTTTATTGAATTTACTCCATTTTGGGAACATCCAAGGCAAAAGTCACTAAATGGGTAAGTTGTCAATCTCTGAATGACGTTGTACCAAAATCTACCCTATGTGATTCCTATTGAAGCATATACTTAGGAGTGAGTGTAGGGCAGACGATTTTAAATGGACTCCTCATCTATTAGATAGTAAAATGCAATATGTGATTTCAATAATTTTAGTTAAGCTTCAATATAAATATTATACATCGGGCGAGAAACAACAACTCAATATAACATTGAAATCTTTATCTTTCACCAGGTAATGATTTTACGAAACTAACTTGTTAAAAGTTTGGCATTTAAGCCTCTACCCATGTTAAAATATAGAACTCAACAATAAAAGATTTCTATAGGGTATAGCTAGTATGCATGCATATACTTAAAAATAATTTTTTAGACTACAACAAATTAAATGTAGCTTATTAAACTAATATGACAAATCATTTTAATTAATGCATGCTTAATTTGGAATAACTTTATTTTTGTCTCGAGAAGCATTCTTTTTTCCTCACGCAAGGCTTTTTGAGATGTGTTGTATATATATATATATATATATATATATGTTGAGTTGTCCCTGTTAAGTGAATAGTGTTGATGACAGCCATATGCATTGTATAATTAGCCAAAAGTTTGGGACCAATTTTCATCTCTTAACTTTAATAAAAAGTTGGTTAGATGACAAAAATATATTTTTATATATAGAAGAAGTGGACCATGCATGTTGAAACTGAGTTAATTAGGATTGTGAATAAAGATGTTTTTCATTATCCTTTGATATAAATTGGGACCTTTGTCCTTTTAAAGGAAAACATCCCCATTGAGGAGGAATGAGGAGCATTGGGATAGCCTATTCCTTAGATTATTGTCACCCAACCTCTCTTTTTTGTCAGAGTTTGTGTCACTTAATTAATTAGTCTATTAGTTTTTGACAAGTCATTATAACCTAAAGTTGTCTATAGGAACTCCTACCTCTTGATATTGATTCAAAGTCATATCTAAGATGTGTTGGCAGAAGATATGAGCGACTACTCGAGTAAAACGTTAACAGAGAGAAACTTGATCTTTTTCTATTGCTTCAGAAGACAACACTGCAAGTCTTTAAATAGAACTTGGAAAGAAACAAATTTAGAGAAAAAATAGGGCACTAGTTTAGCACTAACCCATGACCTGCTAACTAACTATTATCAACTAATTAGGATTCCTAGAGCTAGTTAACTGAAAACATAAAAGACTCCTAAAAGTACTGCCACTAACAGCATTAAACTTTTGAATCAGTCAACTAACACTTCCCCTTGATTCAAAATCACACACTCCCAATTGCAACCTGAAATATTCATGCTTAGCCTGAGGAAGAGACTTCGTAAATATATCCGCTGCTTGCTCGTTTGTGCTGCAGAATTTCAGCACTATTCTTCCATCCGCTACCAGTGTCCTGATAAAGTGATATTGCACATCAATGTGCTTAGTTCTCCCATGAAAAGAGGGATTCTTAGCCATAGCAATTGCTGATTTGCTATCAGAAAAAATCTCAGTAGACTCCTTTTGCTCGTAACTAAAATCTTCAAGTAGTTTCCGGAGCCATAAAGCTTGTCGTGCTGCTAAACTTGTTGCTGTATACTCTGCCTCAGATGTCGACAAAGCTACTGTCTCCTGCTTCTTTGAACTCCATGTCACAACTCCAGAACCAAAGCTGAAACAACTTCCGGAAGTGCTTTTCCGGTCATCCAAGCAGCCTGCATAATCACTGTCAGTAAAGCCAACCAATCTGAAATTTGGTGCTTTAGAATACCAGATACCAAAGTCTGTTGTTCCAGCAACATAACGAAGAACTCGCTTCGCAGCACCAAAATGTTGTTTTGTGGGACTTTGCAAAAATCTGGACACAACACTAACAGAAAAGGCAATGTCAGGTCTAGTGTGCGTTAGATAATTCAAGCCACCAACTAAACTTCTAAACAGTTTAGGATTTGCTTTCTCAGTTCCATCTGCACGCTGCAACTTTTCATTGATATTCATCGGTGTAGTTGCTACTTCTCAGTTCATCATCTGGAACTTTTTCAAAAGATCCTCTGCATATTTCTTTTGAGAAATAAAAATTTCATCTTTATCTTGGATCACTTCAAGCCCCAAGAAATATTTCAGTAAGCCCAAGTCAGACATCTCAAAGTTTCTCATCATACTGGACTTGAAATCATTAACTAGAGACTTTGAGGAACCAATATAAATCATATCATCAACGTAGAGACAGACCAACAAAAAATCATCAGTACCTTGTTTCTTCAAGTACAAAGTGGGCTCATTGTCGCTTCTTCTGAATCCGCTACCTTGAAAGAATGAGTCAATTTTGCTATACCATGCACGTGGAGCTTGCTTTAGCCCATAAAGAGCTTTTCTTAACTTGTAGACTTTATTCTCGTTGCCAGTTATCATAAAGCCTTGAGGTTGTGAAACATAAACCTCCTCTTCTAAATCGCCATTCAAGAAAGCAGACTTCACATCAAATTGATACACGGGCAAGTGCAATTGCGCAGCCAAAGCCAAAACAACTCTCACTGTTTCAAATCGAGCAACAGGAGAAAAAGTTTCGTCAAAATCTACGCCTTGTTGTTGTGAATATCCTTTCGCCACGAGTCGAGCTTTGTGCTTTTGAATGCTCCCATCAGCATTGTACTTTGTTCGAAACACCCATTTGAGCCCTATTACATTCTTTCCTTCAGGTGCATCAACTAACTCCCATGTAGAGTTTCTTTCAATTGCTTGCATCTCTTCAATCATAGCATTCTTCCATTCAGATTGTTCTACTGCTTCTTCATAACAAATAGGATCTGAAACAAGCAAAGCAAATTGACAAGAAGTATTTACAGTGTTAGAGTACTTAGGATTCGGTTTCTTTTCCCTTGTTGATCTTCTTAGTGGAATCGGCTCAACTGAAGACTCATCAGGTGCAACAGTTGTTGATGGTGCAATTGGTGAGCTAACAGATGAACTTACAGGAGAAGAATTGGGTGAATTTCTGGAATCTACTGCAGGTTCTTCATCAGTAGGTAGCAATTGGATATTGGATATCATGTTCCCAGAATTAAAGTTCCAACTTACATCCTCATTAAACACCATTTCTACTTATGATCACTTTGCCACTTATCGGATTAAATAGACGATATGCTTTGGATTGAAGACTATAGCCAACAAAAATGCATTTTGTAGATTTTTCATCAAGCTTAGAGTGAAAATTAACCAAAGCATATGCTATACAACCAAAGATTCTTAAGTGGCTTACTCGAGGCTTCTTACCATTCCAAGCTTCAAGAGGTGTTGTGTTCCAAACAGCCTTTGTTGGTGAGATATTCAAAAGGTATATAGCAGTTGCAACAGCTTCTCCCCAAAAATAATCTGGCAGACCCTTTGCTTTCAGTGAACTTCGAGCCATTTCCACCACCGTCCTATTCTTTCGCTCGGCCACACCATTTTGTTCTGGTGTATATGGTGTTGTTAGTTCCCTGCGAATTCCATTCTCTTCACAGAACAAATTAAAATCATTAGACAAGAATTCACCACCTCTATCTGTACGGAGTGATTTTATCTTGTTGCCACTTTGATTCTCTACAAATGCCTTAAATTTCTTAAAAGTCTCAAAGGTTTCAGATTTGAATTTCAAGAAATAAACCCAACTAAAGCGGCTGTAATCATCAGTAAACATCAAAAAATATCGACTTCCACCAAGGGATTCCATTTTCATTGGCCCGCACAAATCAGCATGCACAAGTTCAAGACAAGTTGTAGCCCTCCATGATTTTCCCACTGGAAACGATTTCCTAGTTTGCTTCCCATAGATACAGCCTTCACACAGGTCAAGTTCCTTGATTTTTGGCAAGCCAATAACCATGTCTTTTTGAACCAAAAGTTTCAACCCATTAACATTCAAATGTCCATAACGTAAGTGCCACAAATTAGTCTCATTTTTTTCTTTAACAACTAAGGCAGAATTACCAACATTTGAAATATCAAGAGGAAACATTTTGTTTTGAGTCATAGGCACACGAGCTATCGTGCGTCCAGATTCTTTGTCCTTAATGTCACATGCATTATCATAAAAAACAACTGAGTAGCCACTGGTCATCAATTGGCCAACACTTAACAGATTATGAGCCAAAGTTGGGACATATTGCACATCATATAAAAACTTCACATTACCTTGGACAGTTTTTATCTCAACTGTACCTTTCCCTTCAACGTCCACTTGTTTGTCATCTCCAAGTCGCACCTCACTTTTTTTGGACTCATCAAGATCTCTGAATAGAGACTTCGAACTTGACATGTGATTTGAGCATCCGCTATCAATGAACCACACAGCATTCGCACTTTCAGTTATTTGGGAACTAGCCATAAACAACTTACTTTCTTCTTCCACATTTTGAGTGAAATTGGCTTCCTTCTGCTCATCTTTCTGCTTCGTCCAACAGTCAACTTCTTTGTGGCTAAATTTCTTGCAGTATCGGCATTGAATATTGCTCTTGTATTGACGGAATTCACCAACTTGGTTTCTACCTCTGCCGCTACCACCACGGCCTCGACCACGGAAATTGCCTCTGCCATGTCCACGTCCTGCTGAGTTTTCTGCTTTTCCCTTGTAGCTAAACTCCCCCTTAACCTGGAATGCCTTCTCTTGAACTTTCTCACGAGACCTATTTAGCCTGTCTTCATGAGCTAGCAAGGAACTCATTAATTCATCGAAAGAATAGGTAGATAGGTCCTTAGATTCCTCAATTGCAGTAACAACATGCTCAAATTTTGTGGTTAAACTTCTCAACACTTTTGACACAACAATTTGATTATCAATTTTCTCACCATAGGACCTCATCCTATTAACAATAGCAGATGTTCTAGACAAATATCCTTGCACAGATTCATTTTCATTCATGAATAATGTTTCAAAATCCCGTCTGAGAGTTTGTAATTTAACAGTAATTACCTTATCATCTCCAAAGTACTCTTGCTTCAGGATCTCCCATGCTTGTTTGGAAGTCTCAGCTGCTGATATGCGAGGAAAAATTTCATCATCAAGAGCCTGCTGGATCGTGAAAAGAGCTTTTGAGTCTCTCTTCCGATGTTCTCTCATCTGGTTTGCATTCCCTTCTGGAATTCCAGTCTCAACTATATCCCATAGTTCTTGAGACTTGAAAAGAGTCTTCATTTTTAGACTCCAGAACTGATAATTTTCCCCTCTGAAAATTGGAATTAGGGGCTGCGACGAAGCTGCTGTCCCGTTTCCTGCCATGGAAATTGTCTGATTTCTCTGGAAAAAAAATCTCACAATATTTCACTATTTTTCTCTCTTACTATACCAATCCCTGCTTGAGGAAAGGATGGATCTTAACCTGGAGTATATGCTCTGATACCAAGAATGTTGGCAGAAGATATGAGCGACTACTCGAGTAAAACGTTAACAGAGAGAAACTTGATCTTTTTCTATTGCTTCAGAAGACAACACTGCAAGTCTTTAAATAGAACTTGGAAAGAAACAAATTTAGAGAAAAAATAGGGCACTAGTTTAGCACTAACCCATGACCTGCTAACTAACTATTATCAACTAATTAGGATTCCTAGAGCTAGTTAACTGAAAACATAAAAGACTCCTAAAAGTACTGCCACTAACAGCATTAAACTTTTGAATCAGTCAACTAACAAGATGGAGGGTGCTTATCACCTGACCAATTTGACCTCTTGTCAAGTGCATTGAACTTAAAACTCTTTTTATGAGAAAAAAAGAAGGTTTACGTTCCACTAAGAAAAGAAAACATCGAAATGAGAAGCTACGAAATTTGGAGTTGGGAGTCATTCTCATTCAATTAACATAAAATGGGAAGAATCATGTCATGTATTTAGTGGGAACCATTGGTTAGTTTTCTAAAATATAATTACTCCTAATATTATTATTATTATTATTAATATATTGTATTAATTTAAATAGAAGGATGTGGCCACTAAGTGGTTGATTCTCTGACTTTCTGCAACCTGGGACCACCTTAAAATGGACCTTGGTGATTAGAAAATAGTAAGATGTTTTAATTAATTAAAAGTAGTGAACCTTGGCTGGATTAATAGGTTTGTATTAAAACCACGTAATTAGCTAGAGAAAATTAAAGGAAGAATATATATATATATTGGTATGGCCGATTAGGGGCCGGGGTTGGCAGAGGAAAGGTGAAGCAGCCACTTGTATCACATACTACTACATTTTTTTCTTTTATAAAAGAAAATAAAGATTGTTTGTTCTATGAGTGGCCTACTTATATATATATATATATATATATATATAAGTATATTCCCAGCTTTTGTCGTGTAATGTATCACTTAAACTAGTTTAGTTATATGTTAATGTTACTTTACTCGTCATATAAAGCATCATTAATCCATCTTGACTTCACAAGACGCAAATCTACTTTGTATATTCCTCTCAAATTACAATATTAATTATACTTTATGGACGCTCCTTGTGTGAATCTAGTAATTTGGTAGTTTATCTCTTTTTTTTTTTTCCTCCCCCACCCCACTTAAATTACCAGTTTTTTTTTTTAACTACTACTCTCTTTTTTTTCACACGCGTTCAATGGGAATAATACATGTACGATGTGAGTTGTCCATATGACGTCAAGTAGGACGTGCGTGCGTGTCTATTTTGTTTAACTATATATAAATTTAAGTGTCTAATTGTGCACACCCAAAGTAAAAGAGCGTAGATATCAAATGAAGCTAAATTAAATGTCATTTTTAACTTATTTGTAGAATGTAATTTTTAGGTTGGACCATGTTGCTCCAATAGCTAGTTTCATGTTGGATACGATCATAAGAGTAATTATAAAGTAGACTTGCATTGTATGTTAGTCAATATGAGTCAGTTCAATGCTGGTGAAGGGGACGGTACATAAATAAGGTACGTCATGGTAGCTTTAAAGAACATGCATATCCTCCCTTACCCCTCAAAACCATAAATTTGGCACACAACAGGGAGATTGAATTAAATTGCCAGAAGTGCAGAATCACAAAGAAAGAGCTATTTTGTGGAGCCCTTCTACCGTCGGCAGTCAGCAGGATCACTTGCCAAATTTAGCAGTTAGATCGACATCCGCGGATGTAGCCCGCTCATGGGCTACCGATTCAACTGAATCCATTAACTTTTAATACGTTGCTTAAATATATGTACGTGTAAGAGATCAACAAAACTTCAATATAATATATATTAGTTTTTGAACTCATAATTTTTAATGTGCAATGAATTGGGTGATAAAAATATAAAATATGAGTCTATCAAATTAAAATTGAGAAAATACATAAAAAAAAAAACCTTGAACTTGGCTGGACATAACTTACTTTATAATTTTTTGGCCCCCTATCTTGTTTCAAGTGAATTTAATATCCCTTAGACGTCTAGAACCATACTTGGAAAGGTAGGTGTGCTGCACGCACCTCCACATGTCAAAAACATATTTTTTTATATATTTTTTCAAAATAAAAAACCACCCACCCCAACCTTCATTGTTCCTCACAATACCACCACCGTAGAATTCACAAAATCCACCGCCATTCACCAAGTATTCCTCACTCTATTCCTCGTCTTCTCCATTACCGCCGCTAGGGGTGGGCATAAATATCGGAAAACTGAAAAACCGAATCGAACCGAACTATTTCGATTCTTCGGTGTTTCGGTTCGGTGTCGGTTCTTTATTTTTGGAACTTCGGTTCGGAGTTCGGTGTAAGGGTTCCGAAACTACAGTGCACCGAAGAACCAAAGTTTTATTAAATAAATTTAAAAATATTTAAATTATATTACTTAATAATACTTATATATTTTGACTCAAAATATTTACCTGGCCCATTTCAATTTTTAAATGACAAAACAGTAAAGTGTAAACCCTAAAGACCTAAAGTCTATGTTTTGAATGTGTTGAATCGTGTATCCAAAGAGATAGTGCCATTTGATGGTGTTGTGTTTTTCTTTTAAAAAAATGTGTGGACAAGTCTTTGTAGACCTTGGTTTGTGAGTAAAGATAACTGTTGCGTGCTCTTTACCATTTATCTGCATATGTTTGCTGATTTCGTCGCTGTATATTTAGTTGATCATTTTCTGTAGCAACATGGGAGGGTAAATAATCCATCTAATTAACAAATCCTTTGGCATCTTTGATAGCAATAGAAACAAAATTTGAATTCTTCTAGTTAAAGAATAATCTATGCAGCGTCTTCTTAATTGTAAATTAAACGAAACTCTTAACACTTTATCATATTCTCTCTTTATTTTTATTCACACCGAAAAAACCGATTTAAAATCAAAGTAGAAAAAATTGAACCTTGCTTAAAAATTTAGATTTTAAGAAAATAATCTAAATTATTTTTGGCGGGACTTTTAGTAGGATCGTGGGTCCCGCTATTTGCTTGACACGTCCGACGCCGGCAGCCGGCGTGGAGGAACTGTGGGTCCCTTCTACTTCTTATGCGCCCATGTGGCAGAGCATTTTCTATCCGAAGCTATCAGCTTCGGCTCTGAGCCTACTTTTGAATATATTATCGACCGTTATTTCGACCTTAGAATAGTAAATTGACCCATACCTCTTCTTTTTTTTTTTCCTTCACTTAACTTCACAAAGAAAAATAGATTAGACATTTCAACCAATAGAGGATTGAGACTTCATGAGAAGAGAAAAATATTTTTAGAAAATCCCTCTTATTAACTAATACTAATACAATAATCAAATGTGTTATAATTCATGTAACAATCCTAAAAGTTAACTCATGAAATAAGATTTTTTTTCGAGATTATAAAAAGACGGTTGATTACTTCATTCCACACTACATGAACTTCTAACACCTCTCTTACGAGTCGCGCCCAGACTTGCCCACTAGAGCTAGGTTCAAATGTCCTGTCCATGAAAAATTTCTCTTTAATTTGATTCCTGTCATGTCTGAGAAGTATATACCAAATAGATCAACTTTTCTAATTGCCTTGCTGGCTCATTTGATTCTACTAATATGGTCTCTGTACAGATATGCAAAGGACAGCTTTTTCACTGACATGCTCCCTTCCACCATAGCTTTGAAACATTTCTTTAAATAGTAAAAAAACATCATCTTCTTGTTACAGTAACTACTTTTTTTTGTTTCTAACCAATACGACAATTTTTTATTTATAATTAAACCATAATACATAAACATGATTCTTAACTTGGTGTCAGCTGACAATTAACTGTGGGTGTGCACAAGGAGACACTTAAACTTGTCCAAAATTGAACAATTCGTCCTACATGGCAAGTTTATGTCCTACGTGTATTATGTCATGTAGGACATGTGTGTCTAATTATTTAATTTTATATAAGTTTAAATGTCTACTTGTGCACACTCAAAGTTGAAGGGTATATATAGTTATCTGCTAAAGCGAAGTTAAGAGTTATGTTTATGTGTTATGCCTATAATTAATATGGAGTACATAACTTAATTTTATTGTGAATAGTAGTATTAATGTAGATGTTCAAATATTAATACTTCACTAGTTAAATATATTGACGTGTCTAATATTATATACTCGGCTAGATTTCAAGGGTCCTCTATACGATATACATAAAAATTTAACACTGTTTTATTCCCAGTTAGATTACTAATTTTCAAATATGTTATTACAGAATTAGTAATTAATAGTATCAGTTTAAATTATTTATGCAGAAGGGTGGATCAATAGTATTAGGATTAATTAGTTAATTGGAAATAAAATGACAAAAATAACCCGGAGTCCCTTAAATCTTTTTTCTACTAAATTAGATGGGGATATTTTTGTAAATAAATAACTTATAATTAAAGATTATCCTACATGTTATTTTTAATACAACAAATCAAACAAAAGTAATATCATAATATATAACTAATCTCGTATCACTTTTTCAATTTGGTTGAACATATGCAAAGACTTATTTGGCCCCTAAAAATACTCTAATTTAGTTTAAATGCCACCTATATTAACAATTTACTATATTGTTAACATGTTTCCACAGCTAATCTTCATAAATTTCAACCTATATTTTCTTTAAAAGGGATATAAGATCAACTAAGTTATAATATCCATTATATTGTGGAAAGCAAAAGGGAACCAACTTCCCTAGCTTTTCTTCTCTTGTCAATCAAGAATATGACTAATTTAGGAAGAACTATTATTTAATGAATTAGGGTTTGGTTGATGATATAGACATTAATGTGGTGAAACTTTGGCTAATGATCATCAGTAACAACTGTTATAAATATATACTTGAAAGTGATTACATATATGACATTTTCCCTTCTTTTGGCTAGTTAAACTATTTGTATATATTTCTCCTTTTTGAATATGCATTGCACCTTTAATTAAATAAAGAGAAACAAGAATATAATTGTTAGATTTTGGAGATAGATCATGATGGAACTATGTTGATGAGACAATAATGAAATGATATATAAATATATATTTCAATGTTATCCATGAACAAGGCAGGATTAAATGGATCCACAGTATTAAAATCTCACAGCTTAAGAAATGTCTAAAGAAAAATGGCTAAAAAGTAATCAAGTCTTGTACTAATTATTATACAACCACGTTATATATGTCTTTAAACATAAGTAAAGGCATCCACTTTTTATCCTATTTTTAATTCTATAGCCAACTTTTCTTTATCTTTCAAATAATATTTTGGATAAAACCACACACACACACACACATATATATATATATAAAACATTTGAGCTCCAATACATTTTATTGCCCTGGACTCCATTCATAAAAAGAGTGGACCAAAACTAAATTGCTAATAATAATAATAATGAACTTCTAAAAACAAAAACGAATAGAATATAATCTTCTATTATATTCATATTTAAGAAGAATAATAAAAATAGAAACAACTATATAAATACTATAACACCAAGAATAAGATTTAGCTAAGAAGAAAAAGAACAAAATAATAAATTATTTGATGTTTCGTGAGTTAAAAGTATATAGAGTATATGCATTAATAACACATACAATAAAATTAGAATATTCCACTATTACTAAGGTCAGTTATATGTATAATGAATAAATTAACTTCTTTTAAAAAAATTCAAACTTCGTTTTCAAGAAAATTATATTAAGAAAGGGATATTATAACCTTTGCAAATTTATATGATAAATATCTGGAATTTAATTTTTATCTTCATTTAATAATTTTTTTTTTTCAAAATGACCTTCACTTGAAATTTTTTGTTGGGGAATAATGCTTGATGGACAACAAAGATTTGTCCAATCAAACGTAAGTTCTACGATTTATACGAGAGAATTTGTGGTCAATGATCAGGTTCCCTTTCCATAACTTAAGTTTGATGGGCAACAAAAACTTTGCCAATGTTTTCTCGAAAGGAGAGATTATTTATCTTTTAAAAAAATTATTATGCATGATCAAAAATCAAGTTGATAATTATATGTATAACTAGGTTTTATTTTCCATGCGAAGAAAAGAGGTTTATGATATATTTTCTACCATTAAGTTCTATATCAATTTATTGTAGATGAATAAAATTGTGAGGAAGCAAAATTATATATTATTACATATGAAATTTGAGGTGATTAATCTCTAGATATCAAAAAAAATAGATAAAAGGGTTTAAAAGAGGACTAAACTGTACCAATATTATAAATATGTAGAACTTTTAGTGCTTCATATAAAAAAGAAGAACGACGACTGTCAATTTAAATTCACAATAAGAGATTATTTAAGTTCGAAATGAGGTTATGATTAGGTCCTAGGATAATCTTTAACTCTCAAGATGAGTCGGACAAGAATACTTATGATTTTATTGATCTGAAATGAGCATCGAGCCGTAATAATTAAAGTGGTGAAATTTTCAAAATTTATATATTTTGAAATGATCCTCGTCGAACCCTACTTGTTTGTTAAATTACACTAAGATTATTATTGTTATTGCATATTTTGAAATGATTTCTTTTCAAATAAAATATTTTATATATATATATATATATATATATATATATATATTTATTTATTTTTTTAAAAAAAAAGAGTTACAATTGTGTTTGGTCAAATCATTGGAAAAACATCAATTTCAGTATGAGAAAAATAATTTGCGTGTAACCCATACAATATTTCTAAAAATTGACTTTAACTTCTACTAAAAAATAAAAATTTAAAAAGAAGCAAAATCCTCTTTCACTTAGGCAAGAAATTAGAAGAAAAGGAAAAAAAATACTTATAAAAATAAGTACATTTGAAACAAAAATCTATATATATTAAAGGAAAGAAAAGAAGAAATAGAGGTACCAATAGAAACCCGAACCTTTCGGCTCGGAATGTGGTTTGGTATGTACCTATAGTGATTGTGTGTTAGAGAGAGAAAGAGAAAAAAAGCGAAGGTGGCCATGGTGATGGCGGAGAGACGAATAAACTTAAAACACAAAATAAATTTCATTTGATTCCAAATTAGAAAACAAAAAAAAGAAAAAGAAAAAATCAAACCCAGTTTTTCATCATAATTTTTTTTTCTTCCTCCTTCTATAACTGCCCTTCCATTTTGTTGTCGTTCTTCCCTAAAGATCCTTCCACCCATCTCTGTATATACATAATACATATATATGTATATATACATACATACAATGCACAGATATATTTTTTGATTCCCCTATCTTGTTGTTGTGATTTTTTATTTGTTGCATTTGGCAATGGGTACGGAAGAGGGGATTGTTCAAATTTCTGTGGCATCAGTGGTGGAGGAAGTTCTTCAACAAGGAAAGGGACTGAGCGACATTGATTTGGCTTCTAGGAAAGCTGAGGAAGCTTGTATGTATCTTTTATTCCTTTATTTTGCGATAAATCAATTCCTTTGTTTGTTGTTATGAATGTTTTATGTATGTATATTTCCAAGATTCTCGGTCTCCCGTCAATCATGAAACGAGAAAAAGAAGAAGAAAAATTCACCCATTCTCCAGGATTCTCGGTCTTTCTGCATTAATTCAAGAATGTTGGTTCTTTTTTTGTTTGAATTTTTTTTGGGATGGCGGTCTCGTGAATATTCTGGAGGGAAGTGATGATACAGTGTTGAGTTGCAACTCTTTAAAGGCATACACATTATGGCTTAAATTGGTTGATTTTGTTCCTTACACCTGAAAGATAAAATGAAAATATGGAATCAACTAGGGTTGTTGTAGAGTGGTAAGTATTCCTTAATCATTAACAACAAGGTTTCGGGTTCGAGTTCCCCTGGGTACAAAGTTGTCTTTGCTAGGGATTGTTTTACCCCCAATGTGGGCGGATTCGGATTTAGTCAAACTTCAACGTGGGCACTGGACACTAGGTGGGTAACAGAAAAAAAAAATGAAAATATGAAGAACCTTGCTGAAAGTCAAGATTGTACCCTGAAATATTTAGTAGCTCGATTCAAATGATCACTAAATATTTTAAAAGAAAATGATATCTGAGCCTGTTCTGTTGAGTGGCTTGTGTTGTAACTAATCCATAAGCTGGAAAACTTTTATTTTTGAGCTAGAATCTTCAGAGTTTCTTCCACAGGACACATCTTTATCTTTTCTTCTTCAGATAAACCATAATGTACCTATTATAAGATAAAGGGTTTAAAGTTATATGCACTTATATTGTAAGTGAGAATGTTTAATTGGAATGTAAAAAATGCAGCATTGAGAAGGTATGTAGCAGCAGGGTGGCTCAGAAAGACAATTGGAGTGGTTGCGGCTAAAGATTTGCCAGCAGAGCCTTCAGAAGAGGATTTCAGGCTTGGATTGCGTAGTGGAATCGTACTTTGCAATGTTCTTAATAAAGTTCAGCCTGGTGCTGTGCAAAAAGTGGGGGTTTTGAAGCACCTTTTGATTCATCTCTTTCAATCTTTTATATTAATCAATTTCATCAAGTCAATGACGTGGTTCTACTTTGCTAATTAGGTAGTTGAAGCACCGCCTGATTCTGTTAATGTCCCTGATGGGGCTGCTCTTTCTGCATATCAATACTTTGAAAATGTCCGTAACTTCCTTGTAGCAGTAGAAGAAATGGGCATTCCCTCTTTTGAAGCATCTGATTTGGAGAAAGTAAGTAGATGATTTGGGGATAACATTGATACTTGTTTGTTTCATCTTGTTAGTTGCGCTCCAAGCTAGTCAATTTAACACTTAAAACCACCTCTTGAACCAGAGCATGAAATGTTTTGTCGTTTCCTGAATTAGGGAGGGAAATCTTCCAGAATCATCAATTGTGTGCTAGCATTGAAATCTTACTCTGAGTGGAAACATGGAGGTGGGAGTGGATCATGGAAATACAGTGGGAACTCAAAACCGTCATCTGCAGGAAAGCAATTTGTCCGAAGAAATTCCGAGCCATTCATGAATTTAATCTCAAGGACTTCATCTATCATCAACAAGTCTCCTGATAGCAGTGATGTTGGGCATGAAGCCCGTGAAATGGTTTGTAAGCTTGTTTTGTAATGTTTGGCATCTCAAAATATGTTTTGCGAACTAAATATCCTAATCTTTCATTTCCAGGTTAACCCAAGTTCCCTCCAAATGCTTGTTCACGATCTTCTCTCTGACAAGAAGCAAGAAGATATTCCATTTGTAAGTGTTCTTAGCTTGATTCCCACGAGAGGGTTTGATATGTTTCATGTATTAAGCACTTTGTCGCGTCAGTCGTCACTGCTACTTTATTCAGTTGGAAGGCATCATGAATGATAACCATCTTTCTGATTGTGATTCCCAATAGATAGTTGGATGGAAAACAATCTGCCTGGCTCAGAAATACACTTAATCTTCACAACATAGGCAGGGCTCTCATAATTAGCATATCTCTCTGGCTCCCCTGAGAGCGTAAAGGGTTAGTAAAGAATAGTAAATTTAGTCTAGATGGATTATTATAAGGTTTGAGGTTTATATGGACAGTAATGATTAGAAAGAGAAAGAAAATGTTTGGCATCACCCTAGAAAGATGTATTCTTTCAAGCCCAATGCAGTAGCAAACTACAATACTAGGTTGTCTGATTACTACAATCAGGTGCTCCCTAAGTTCTGGGGAATCTCTTGAGAGGAACATGGGCTTGAAATTTTGGAATCTAGCTGACTTCTTCCTCTAGTATCCTGTTTGGCTAAAGAGTTCTCTGATCAAATAAAAAAAAAAGTTGATCCTCTGCTTATCTGAAATAAGTTACTCATTTTGGACAGATTGTGGAGAATATGTTGAGCAAAGTCATGGAAGAATTTGAGCATCGGCTTGCCAGCCAAAATGAACAGGTTGGAGCTCTTTCGTTACTGGTGTTTATTATTTTTCAACTTATTAGACAAGGCACTTCTTCCAACTTCTTCTTGGCTGACAGAACAGATTGCTCTGTTTAGCAGTTGAAAAATGCTGAAAGTATCCATCTGTCTTTTCTTGCTTAAAGTTGAGTCTTACATACTTTTGGTGATATGACAGTCAAAGACCTCCCACAAAGAGACAGTTGTTCCAACAACCGATGAATCTCCCCTGGAGCTTACATGTGAGGAGACACAGGTCGCAATCATCGAGGATGAAGAAAAAACACCCGATGAGGGGACATGCGGCAGGGTAGACATAGATGATGATGGTGCATCAACAACACCGGTTGTAAGGCAGCTGATGCTGGTTGAACACCAACATAAAGAAGTACAGGTATAGGAGTTCTGTTGCAGATTTGAGAATGAAGTATGTTTAGTTCAACTGATTGATTGACATACCCTATTCATAATCTGTAGCAATTGAAATCTACTCTCCATGATGCTAAAGTAGACTTGCAGTCTCTTCAACTGAAATATCAAGAGGAAGTCAGCAATCTGGGTACTGCAAAATTGGACTGTTTCATGCTAATTGAGATTGTGACTGGATTTTTGCAACTAAAATCTCTTTTGAATAGGTAAACATCTGCATGGTTTGGCTCACACTGCTTCAAGTTACCAAAAGGTTCTGGAGGAGAATCGGAAGCTGTACAATCAAGTGCAAGACCTTAAAGGTAACAATTTTTACAGAAAAAAATTAAATTTTATTGAATCCTGCTATTAGATTATGATGATATTAACCACTATTCTTTGGACAGGGAACATCAGAGTGTATTGCCGGGTGCGACCTTTCTTGCCTGGCCAACCAAACAGTCTAAGCACTGTGGATCACTTAGATGACGGGAATATTACAATAACTACTCCTTCAAAGTACGGAAAAGAGGGAAAGAAATCATTCACTTTTAACAAGGTCTTTGGTCCTTCTGGAACCCAAGGTCGCTAAGTTCCCGATACTTTTCCTTTTTCATGCACATTGTAGGTTTAGATTTTATTCTAACACCTCTATTTATGGCAATGCAGAGGAAGTGTTTGCAGATACACAACCTTTGATCCGGTCTGTTCTTGATGGCTACAATGTTTGTATCTTTGCTTACGGCCAAACGGGATCAGGGAAAACACATACGATGGTTAGGCAGTTGAACTTTATTACTGAACCCTTTAATCACATATGGATATCATTTGGTTAAGACTTGAGAAAAAAACAAACAACATTATGTTAATAGTTCTTAACTTCTTTACCTACAGACTGGCCCATCAGATCTCACGAAGGAGACCCTTGGTGTGAATTACAGGGCATTGAGTGATCTATTCAATATCTCTGAACAAAGAAAAGATGTTATTTCATATGATATTTCAGTTCAGATGGTTGAAATTTATAATGAGCAAGTCAGGGATCTCCTTACCCCAGACGGAGTTAACAAAAAATATCCTTCTTGCACTTAACTTCTAAATACAGTTACTAATAGTTCCCTATCTGTTGGCCTCTTAAATGTTTGAACTTAACTTCTAAATACAGTAGAAATTCGCAACAGTTCCCAGAAGGGTTTCAATGTACCTGATGCAAATCTCGTTCCTGTAACATCAACTTCTGATGTGTTGAATCTGATGAACCTTGGGCACAAGAATCGTGCAGTGAGTGCTACTGCCATGAATGACAGAAGTAGTCGCTCTCACAGGTGCTGCTTATACATTTCTTTTTCCATTTTTCCTGTCTTAAGGGGAAAGGGTGGAAGTTCATGCTGATTTAAGTTCTTTTCCTTTGTATCTAAAATTTTTATGTTTGCACATTTACAGTTGCCTTACAGTTCATGTTCAAGGAAAAAACATGACATCTGGTACGATTCTTCGTGGCTCAATGCACCTCGTTGACCTGGCAGGAAGTGAAAGAGTGGACAAGTCAGAGGTGCTGGGTGATAGGTTGAAGGAGGCTACACATATCAACAAGTCTCTTTCTGCTTTAGGAGATGTCATTGCTTCACTTGCCCAAAAGAACTCACATGTTCCCTACAGGAATAGTAAGCTTACACAGTTGCTTCAAGATTCTCTTGGTAAGATCTTGTGTTCTGTAGCCATAAAATGTTTAGTTCCTCTTATTTCTGCTATTCAAGTTTTTGCATTCCTCTCTATCAGGAGGCCAAGCAAAAACTTTGATGTTCGTTCATGTAAGTCCTGAGCTTAATGCTGTTGGAGAAACACTTAGCACTCTGAAATTTGCTGAACGAGTTTCTACAGTTGAGCTTGGTAGTGCACGGGCGAACAAAGAGGGTTCTGATGTCAAGGAACTAAGAGAACAGGTTTCATATTTGCCATATTTTTGGTTTTCTGTGAACTTGTAGGAATGAACTGCTTTTCACGTCAAGTCTATAGTTGATATAACTAAGAATTGCATTTGGATTTTAAATATACCTCTTACCGTTTCTAGTTTTTGTCTAATTTCAAATCAATCAAACTACTAGTTTTTCCCCTTCCACAGATTTCCAGTCTTAAGGCAGCCCTAGCAAGGAAGGAGGAAGATCAAGGGCGTCGTCCACTTTCCAGATCAAGTACTCCCGAAAGAGTCAGAGTAGGATCTTCTGGATCTTCTCTTTCTTCTAGTTGGCATAGTATGGAAGATGTTAGTGGTAACATAGAGGTATAGTTTTTTGTATTTTCCTCATCTAGGTTTTTCCCTCGTATAAAATATATTTATTATTTTAACGCATTTCAAATTTTATGCTTCACTGCTTGCACATTGTAACTTTTATGATCTAGAATAGAAACACACCAATGACAGTTGCTCAAGAGTTTCATTTTGCTTAAATCACTAACCATTCTAAAACCTTGAAATCATTTAATAGTATTTTTTTAGATGTAAAATGTTTTTTGTTTTTAAAGATGTAAAATGTTATTATGCTCTGATTATCTCTCGTGTTTCTCTGACTTCTGGATAATTCAAGTCTCTTCAATTTAGTAAGCAATGATGCTAAGAACAGTCTTCCCCTTGTTATCTACCTAATTACAGAACAAGCAAATGTATTTTTCTTTCTATGCAGTTTACTTGCACTGGAAGCTCAAAGTTGTTGATGTTTCAAATCTTTTCTCAGGTTAAGAAGAAATCTACGTCAAAAATGAGAAGGCGAAGCTTAGATCCCAAAGACTTCCAGACAAATTCTCCTCTGTCTCCACCAGGCAATAATCCTGTATCAATGGAAGAGGACAGAGAATCAGTTTCTGGTGATTGGGTTGACAAAATTATGGTGAACAAGCAAGATGGTCTGAGTAGAAGTAATTCCTTAAGAGGATGGGAAGAAGAAACCAGGATTTCACCTGACCTGTTATATAGGAAATGCCCACCTGATAGTTCAAAGGTGTATCCAGAACAACATATAAACAAAGTTGCAGGAAACATAAAGGAAGGCCAAGACTACGAAGCAAGTAGGACTCGGTCTGAAGCAGGTTCCATAGATGATTTCGATGACCTGGAAGCCGCAACAAGTGAGTCTTCTGAGCTTGAATACGGTTGGCAACCGAATCCTCAGAAGGTTAGTCAGACTCCTAATGGACTGGGATCCAAACTCAGAAAACCTAGTCCTAAGCAAGTGAAGAAGCCAGAAATAAGGTATTGTAGCTCATGAGTGCATTTAACTTGTTATTTTTGGGTGTGCCTCATCTTTATCCATTCTCCATTAAGTCTGTGTCTTTCTCATCTAAAAGTGTAAACTGAACACTTTTATCTGTTTATTAGGTCTGCAACATGAATAATTGTCAGTGGACACATGCTTTCTAAACCTTTAGCTTTTCTATATGCCAACTCAAGGAAGAGAACCAACCAAATATGTCAAATGAAATAACATGCATTCTGGTGTTTATCCACATTTATGACTAACCTGTTGCTATGTAAATCAATGCAGGAGCTTGATTCCTCCACCACCAACCAGGAGACTTTCTAATGGGTTAATCTCACCTTCTGCAAAGATGGGAAGAGCGGCTGCCTTAGAAGGAAAGCGAAAAACAGCAAGTGGGAAGTGGTAAATGTTCCTACTTAGCTGAGTTTGATGCTTAAGCAATCAAAGATGTGTATCTTTTTTTTCTTTTTTCTTTTTCTTTCTTTGTCAATCTTTTGCTCTGCATTCTTTAGAGTGAAAGAGAGCGGAGGGTATGGCAATAACTTCAGTTGCCAGCTTTTCCTCCAGTGGTGATGAGTTTTCAGTTGTTTATATGGTTGTTGGCTTGTTCTTCATTTTTTTTTTTTCCCATTCTTTTGGACTGAGGAATGTAAAAATGCAGAAAATGAATAGAATTACAGATACCAATACATATGTTCCTGAAGTTTAGGATATGTTCTTTGGGGCACTGTGTCTCGAAATTCAAGACATTGATTGGAAAGAAGAAGAAAGAACGATAATAATATATACATTTTGAAAAAAGATTAGTGTTATGCATAACACTAATTGCTGCACAAAGGAGTTATCATTTCTCAGAATGAAGCATTATATGTGCATAGGTTGTTACGCACATATTCTGTTTTTAGGTCAAATGTATCCACCAACTTGAAAGATTACCCTTTCGGATAACGTTAGAGTACTCAGCTTTGATGTTTATTGATATTAGATTCATGATCTAAAAGAAATGTTATTTACTAAAATAGCTGTTGGGAAAAAGGACTACCGACGAAAATATTGATGAGGCCAACTAAAGCCCACTGAAAATTGGTATAGCCCAATATATATCCCTTTAATCATTAGTTTCCTACTGTGCCAGCTGAAAAGAGAAGTTGAAGGCCCACCAAGAATTTATTGGCCAACTTGCCAAACACAATGTCAAGTGCTTATCAACATGACATTTAGGGGTACAAAGAATAATAAATATAACTAATATATGTATTAATTATACATCTTATTCGAATATACTCTACCTAATAGTCTAGGATATATGTATTTGTTTGTGTGTTTAAGAGTATTTTCTTCTTCTTCTTTTTTTGGTTGTTGTTGTGGGTAGGGCAAGAAATCCTTGGTGGATGAGCTAAGATTTTGTCGGTATGTTGGAACAAGCATTAAAGATGACTCATGTTATCTGGTTTATGTTTTTGGGTCCATTTGCCAACTTTACAAGTTATTAAACAAAGTTGGACTTTTTGTTATTTCCTAAATGAGGACTAAAGAACTAAAATGGGGTGATTAGTTTTATGCTGAAACTAAAATCAAATGAATTTACAATCTCAAAGATGAAATATTAGCTCCTCAATTATATATGAACTGGTAATTATTATTATTATTATTTAGAGAGCAATAAGCATAGTCCTATGTAAGATGATTAAAGATCTTTTGAAACCCATTGATTACAAGTTGTCTCTTGGAGACATTAATTAGGTTTGATTACATTAATTGTACAAGGATGAATAATATGTTGTCAAAATCATGAGCCACTAGCTAGCTAAAGGATTGGTGTTATATTTATACGCATGCACATAAAAATCCTCGTATTTTCTATCACAAATTATAGGTTTAGAACAATATAATGCCTAGTGGCCCAACTTTATTTTTTTGTCAATATATATTGATCATAACAAATACTATACTTCTTTTATTGTATTTATTACAACTTATCCCTTTTGTTTTACTTCTATTTAGACTATGTTATGCATCCGAGGTAAAGCTAGAATTTTAGTTACAGATTTCGCATAATTTTGGAGTAGTTTACACTTAGATAGATTTTAAAAGTAACTCACTCTTTTATTGGTCATCATTCATCAACATATGCACTATACAGTATGCTTGAAGAGTTACAGTTGACTTTTAAACAATTTAAACTTGCTCCAAAATAACAACTAAATATGCTACATATGGGCCCAATTTGGTTCACCATCAGAAGTTAGTGCGCTCATTGTAGGAAAAGTGATGATCAAAAGGTCCCGATTAATTTAAATTCGGTCCTTCTAATAACTTAGCTAGTTTGGAGGGTGGTCATCCATACAAATGATCTGGAATTGATCCTCTTTTAATATCTTCTAAGTCGAGTCTGTCGTGCATAGTACTTACCTAGTGTGGTATACATCCCTTAATAAGATTTATTTTTTAATTTAGGATTCAAACTAGACTTTTAATTAAGGGTGAAAGAAACATATTCATCCCTCTACAACCACATATTAGTCTATGGTCATTGGAGTACGTAGGTTATTCAAAATAGTACAAGTTTTCAAATAAAATTGAACGAAAATAAAAAGAAGAAAAGGGAAGATATGTATATAACGAGAAGATAATTCAAAATATACATATTTATACTTGTGATTATCAAAACACCAACAATAATGGATTGGGACAAATAATTTCATTTCGTGATGTCCACATTTGTCATATAATATCTATGTAATTCGTTTATATTTTCTTTCTATTATTAATTAAAGTAAGAAGAAGAGAACATAGTCCACTTGACAACCTGGAAAATTATATTTGGGTGGAAGAAAGCAATTTCAAAGATGGAAATAGTAATTATTCCTGAGAAATCTCAATTTCAAGTTTAGAAAGAGTTTTATACGTTAACACAAAATTTCTTATCATCAATCCAAATTTATTATGCCTCAAAAATTTATAATGAATACCAAACATCGAATAAAAACAAACAAAAAAAACTCAAGTTGTAAACGTTATAGTTTTGTACAGCTATGTCCAGACCCCTCCATGATAGGTGATACAATATCCCACGTGGGTCCCATAAAACACATGGCCATGTCAGCAAATTCCTTATAACCCATCTTTTCACTTTTTCTTTTCTTTTTTTAGGAAAGGACCCACAACAAACATCCTTCTAATTTTTCCATCTCCCCTAAACAATTACTTCATCCGTTTCAATTTATTTATCTGATTTTAACTTGATATAAAATTTAAGAAAGTAAGAATTTTTTTAAATCCTATGCTTGATAATTAACAATATGTAGAATGTATTAATTATGTCATGTGAAAAGTTATTTAAAAAAAAATTCTTTTTTAAACAAATTAAAAACGAAGTAAGGAAAACAAATCAAAACGTTATGTTTTATTTTAATGCATATTTGTGAATTGAAAGAAAATCACTATCAATGGTAGCTGTTCACATGGTTTTGTAAACCGAAAGAATCAATCATATTTCTAGATAGGAATAGATAGCCATTTTTAGATTTCTTCCAAAGATCAACTATCTTTGTGTTACTTTCACATTTTTTTTGTTTTCATCTCATCAATCACCATCAATTATAGTTGTTCATCATGTATATATGTTTATTATATTTATATTTTTATATTTTTATATTTTATATTTTATATTTTATATAATAAGTGTGTATGCAAAGAAAAAGAAGAAGGAATGGATGAGATCAATTTCTTAAAATCTCTATCCCCATTTCTTGTAAACTTCTAAACACATTTTTTTTTTTGGAAACTTTTGTTAAAAAGCTATGAGAAGGGAAATATTGTTTTTTTTTTCGTTCGGTTTCATAACTCAGATAGTAGTATCTCTTTTAGAGATCCTATTAATTTGATGTGTTGCGTAAGGTTTATTAAAATAAAAAATATTTTGATGGCTTGAACTCACAATCTCTGATTAATGAAAATGTTTTCTAATTTGAAAATTATAACCCATTATAGTAGTTGAAATATTCAGTTATTGCAAAATATTCACCCCGTCATACGAAAAAAATTCTTAACTATATTGTAAAAGTAAATAAAATCACAATGATAATTTGAGACGATGATCACGAAACACAATATCTTTTTTAAAAGTTAGAGCCCATTCAAATGATTAGTGGTGTTTGCCACAACATCATAATTTCTTACCTAAGTTAACAAGAGAGACACCACTAATTACCCTTTTTGCATCTAAGCATGTTATTTCCATATAGCTCCTACCAAATCATCACCTACATCTTGACTCTTAATTAAACTTGTAAAATTTTAGAGTATAGCTTTGATTGGGCATCATTATAATTAAGACACAATTACCAATAAAATTATTCTCTTTAATTTGATCAAATAACACTCCATGTTCAATATGTCTGTTTTTTTTAGTTCCCTCCATCATTTCCTACATAAATTAACAAAAAAGATAACCACACTAATTACCTTTCATCAATATCCAAGCATGAGCTTTTGCCCACTAGCTCCTGCCTATTCATCATCAATATATACACCTCAATTATTCAGAAAATACTTTGTTACCTTCTATCTTTATAAATATTGAGTAATTTTATCAATATATATATCATGAGAATAAGTTATTCGATATTCTTTAATCCTCAGTGAGATTTGCATCAAAATCTCCCATGATACTATTCTTCATACACTTAATTGACTAGTATCGAGTATATAATTAATTCATATAAAACGAGAGTATGGCATAGATCTCCTATAATTTCACCATTCTCGTTTGAATTTTCAAGTTTGACATGAACTATAGATACTAATAAAATAAGTTCTATTATGACTCAATTATTTTGCAATAGCTATAATCTTTTGCTATAACATTTACAAATTACTCCAGGGCAGCAAAGGCACACAAACAAAGTCACAACAAAAGAAAAAAAATAGCTATTAAAAAAATAAAAATAAAGAGAGAGATATTCTCTCAGGCAAGAGCAGAGCTAGTAAGGGTCCAAGGATTTATCCGATTTTTTTCCCACAAAAAGTTACATTATGTTTACATTTTCATAGTTTTAAAATTTCTTAATAAAAATTTTGACTTAGCAATATAGAAAATAGTACTAGTACTTATAAGAAAAAGAATCATTGTCATCTGCAGAGGCGGAACCAGGATTAAGAGTTTGATAGTTCAAAAAGAGAGGCTAGTTCAGATTAAGAGGGGTTCGAACACAACTCTAGCATTTCACAGTCACTTCTCTACCACTAAATCGGGTTCACAAGTTAATATACATATATACATTTATTTAATTTTCTAGTAAAAATATAGGGTCTGCGGAAAAGTTATCAGGTTCGTCCAAAATCACGAACCTCCACTTAGCTCCGCCTCCGGTCATCTGTAAAATTGAATTGTTAATAAAATAATACTTTATACTACCATACAATTATAATTATTTGTATTAATCTAGACATGAGTAAAGAGAGAGATATTTGTAGGCGTGTTTGTTGGGTTCTGAAGGGGATTAAGGCGTCATGCGGAAGCTTACAATTGCAAATAATATGATTGATAAATCAGATGACAAAAACTTATACTAAAAACTAATATTATTATATGAAAACTAATATAAAGAAAAAATATTAAAACTGTTGAGAGATTAAATCTCCTCAAAAATAGAACTCGCTAAATGACTACATTGTGAATGTTATTGTTATTGTGTTAGAAGAAACAAACCTATATTTATAGAGTCCTAAAACATTTTCTTACTAGAAAAGGACTAGCTACTCCAAAACCTTTTCCTAAAAGGAAAGAATAAACCAAATATGAAAGAATATTATATTTTCCTTTCAAGAAAAGTAAAAACATTTATGATAATGTTTTGTCTTTTATTTAAGGAAAAATAAATCTTAAAATTATGGTAAAAAATAGGGCAAAACCCTAACAGTATTTGACATAATTAGTGTTTGTTTGGCTATGCGATATGGAATCATAAGATGAAATTGAAGTTTTTTTTGAACATGCGTTATGAAATTTTTGTGTTGTATATTTTTTCATAAACATAAGAATCTCATAAGTTGTAAAACTATTAAAATAGCCTCAATTGTTTATTCAATCTTATCAAATAAACAAAAAATTATAAAATCGCATAATAAATTATTACAAAGCTATTTATTCTCCATTTAAGAAATTGTTTCATCTAACTTTAATTTAATAAAAAAAAATTGAACATAAATTATAGTGTACTAGTCTTTAATATAATCCTCCCACATAGAACGGACAATTTCCTCGCGTTGAACTTACATTTCTCTATCATGTGACCAAGAAGACGAACCAACATTGTTACTTTAAGCCATTTGTTGGTCAATATCATCCGCAACTATATCTTCGTGCTCATATACCATAAATATTTCATCAGTACTTTGGTATTCTCACAAATAATTATGTAACACTGCACAAACTATAACAATTTTCACTTGTGTATCAATATCATAATGGTTCATGCATTGTTTCAGTATTCTAAATCTATTTTTCCAAGCTCAAAAAATTCGTTCAATCACATTGCGCAAAAATGAATGCCTATAATTAAACAGTTCTTTGGCATTTTGAGGCTCTCTTTTACTTTTCATCTGACTTGTTTGATATGTTCAACTGCTTCAACGTAGAAAATAACATCCTCAATGTCGCTGTGAGACTCACTAGCACTTGATATGCTCATATCTTTCAACTACTCTTATAAATAACCTATAAAGTAGAAAAAAAAACATACATTAGTGAGTAAATATTAACTTAGAAGTTAAATACACTAAGATAAAGATTAACAAACATCACTGACTTCTAACTATTTACAAGAAAAATCAATAGTTAAATATTATAGAATAATGAGATTTTAAAAAGTTATCATTTTTTAACTACCGAACCTAACCTAACCATTGGCTCCCACAAGTTTGAGTCAAAAGTGACTATATGTTGGTGAGAATTATAAATTTTATGTCAGTGAAAATAATAAATTTTAAAAAGTAATGATGTGTTTATAAGTTTTATTTATATATGAAATAAATGGTTAGTAGATATAAATGTGGGGTTGTTTTAACAAAACATAAACTCGTGGATCAATTTTTTTATTAAAATCTCAAATTATGATATGGAATTCCCATATCATTCCATATCATGGTTTTTGGAGAATACAGTATCATATCTCATGATATGGAATCACGAGATGGAATCAGCGTAAAATCGCATGTCCAAATGCTGATTCTATCTCACGATATCATATCGTGATATGATATCGCATGACCAAACACCTACTTAAAGTACTATATACTGATTTCACTAATAAATTTCGTCAATTAAGTTAAATGCAATTGGAGAGTTGATGTTATGATCTTATTGGTAAGATTAGCCCTTAATTCCTTCGCTAGATAACACAAACCACATGCTCAATCATCACGTCCTTTGCTTTATTAACAATTAATTAAGCCTTTGAAGTAAGAGCTTATACTTACAAATTAATGGACAGATTAGATTAAAGAATCCCTTGGCCGGTTAGATGTCTTTTATTGTTCGTAATAAATATTTATAATTTTCTTAATTAAATTGAGCTTATTATCTGTTTGCCTTCTGGATTCAAAATTATATAGTTGGCAAACATTGATTAAATGATTTCTTTATCTTAAAACTTACCTAATTTTCGCCAACCAAACTGCAAACAATACATAGAATATTAATTATGATTAAGTGCTAAAAAATTATATACAAGTTACATCAATACATGTCATACATTAACTAATTTAGTGTAAATATCGAGTATAGATAAATTTTACTTTAATATTAGAGTAATTTTCCTAGATAGTCACTCATGTTTGAGAAATTACCTAATAATATCACTTTTGTTTGTTTTAGTACTATAATATCACTCAACTTTACATATTTTCCTCAAAATATACTTGACACAAAAAAATAATTTCTCTTTCCTAATGAATGTCATGTCATTTCATTCCATTTTATTAATAATTAAAATCAATCCATATGATATACTCGGTTCAAAAAATAATTACATAACGCAAAATGAACATTTTAAAATAAACTCATATTTATTTTTTGTTATTATGATTAACACTAATTATTTATTCTAAATTATTTTTCAAATCATTCACTCTTTAAGTTCTAATAGAATGCGCAAGGTGAACATTAAAAATAAATAAAAGTGAACGAAAAAAAAGAAAAAAAAAGTTATGTTAGAGAACAATTTTCACGTACTAATAAAAAATCAAAAGTATTATATCAACTAACTCATTTTACAGATTTTTTTCAGCAACTATTCCTTATATCAACTAACTCATTTTACAGATTTTTTTCAGCAACTATTCCTTCTGTCAATTTTTATTTATTCATTACATTATAAATAGTTATTCATCTGTTATTTGTTTTTTTAGAAAATAAAGTGATAATTTATTGCTTAATTCCTAATTCACTGTTATTATTAATTATCGTCATTTGTCAATGCATTTTTAAAATATAAAATTTACTATTTTCAAAAATTGATATAGTAAACTTATCTTTATTATTCCTTAAGAGATATATCAAATTAATACTGAACAAGTAAAGATGTAAAAGATGGATGGAAGAGTAGAAACTAAATTTTTCAGTTTTTTTTTTAAATATTATTAAAAAAAGAATAATATGATATGACATTCCATGAAAAGTGTGCACTTTGCATATACTTTAAGAAATTAATAAATGAATGAATTGAGGAATGATTTTAGAAAAATAATTAACGTTAAATGTAATAATAGAATAAAAAATGTCTATCTCTCAATATGCTAAAGTAAAAAATTAAAAATGATAAATAATCAAGAATTATTTTTTTAATGAGTATCCAGGAAAAGGTGTGTACACACAAATCCAAAAATAGTCCTAATAGTCTTGAAAAGAAAAAAATAATATTTATCTTTTAGATGTGGCCAGAAGGTTGAATATTCTATAACATTTTACTAATATGATGCCATTTTTCATCCATTTCCAACCAAGTAAAAATGACACATTATATAGATCTACCAATTTTTTTCTTCTGAAATTTCATAGTAGAATATTTAGCTAAAATTTTAGTAACTTTTGGTCAACCAGAATATTGGGACAAAATTAGTGACTAAATTGGGGAATTATTATTGAGATATCTTTATGATTGACACGATGAATTTCAGTTTTCAAAATATATTTTAAGATTTTAAATTTAATTCATATAAATTTAGAACAAATTAAGTACGAAGAAGTCAATGTTCCTTGAACCATTATACAATTCCATAATCTTTTATCGAGTAATGATGGAAAATAAGGAAAAGTCTTCTAAATATTTTAAAGAGCTTTAGAAAAATTGTCAAGACAACAAACAAGTGTAAAACAAAACAATATACTAATCGAGCATATTATATATAATGATTCACCCATTCACGATAAATAAAAGGATAAAAAGTCATTTCATTTCGACAAAAAATCTGCACCTAAGTTTCATAAATTTTGATTCGCTATTCCAATCATGATTTTCCTACCCCAGAGGAAAAGGTACTTCCCATTTGGGCCACTTGTGGGCGAGGATGGATTCAAAGCCTCGACACAATAGTTCATAGTCAGGTGCTTTAATCCTCTAAGATACATGCCTCTCCCCGTCTTCAATGGATCTGTTTTTCTGATAGTAATCTAAAAAAGACATCTTTCCTCTCCCCAACCATTTCAGGTTAAGAAGTAGATGTGGAACCGCTTTTATCTCTATAAGTCTATAAGAAGGATGCGTTTCGAAGTATGCATGGGATAGAAGAAATATCACAATCTTTCGCTCGTGCGTTGAATCAAATAATTCAATCAAGCACTCTGATCTTATTTTCATTATCAAATATTTGAAACAAAACCAATAATGCGTGTGGGGCGGACATATACCAAAAAAATAATCTAATTTATTATCAATTTTTTTAATCTAGTTAGGAAATATAATTAGTAAAGGTTGCAGAAAATTCCAAAAAGTCAAAACAACAATGAAAACGTTATTCTTTTATTCCATTTTGCTAAAAATATTAGAACAAAATCATTAACTGTATTTTTCAAAAAATACAATTTGACCTAATGAATTTACATATTATAAGAACAAATTTTTTTTCAAAAAAAATTCTTTATTAGCTGTTTATGTAGACATTTTACATCATCAAATTGCACTTTCTTTCTTTCTTTTAATAAAAAATATTTGTATTTTGTATTATAACAAAAAAACGAAATGTCAGAATCGGAGCCTTTGCCCGAAATCAACCTTTTTTCTCCCCGCGTTTCCTTTCTCTTTCTCTCTCTAGATTTTTCTTCTTCCCCCAATCAAATCACTTTCTCTCACTAGGGTTTCGTTTTCAACATTCGCATCCAGCTCATAACTCAACCAAATCCATTTGCTTTTTCATACTTCAATGCTTACCATTTTTCTGTATATTTTCTCCGATTAATCTGTAAGTCTCACTAGGGTTTCCAATTTTTTTGTGATGTGATTTTTGTAGTGCATTATTGTGTTTAGGTGATTTATCTGTGTTGCATTGTTGTTAAATTGTGAGGAATAGGGTTTACAGATCAGTGTGGATAACGAGTGATTGTGTTTTCTTGTTTTTGGAAATTGGGGAATTAGGATTTGCAGAATGTCGGAACAGGGAGTGAAAGAATGAGTGAGGCGGAGATTACAAGGATGAAGCAAAAGACAACTTCGGTGTCTCTAGGGACACTTATTGGTCGGGAGTTGAGGAATGATAAAGTGGAGCAGCGTACAATAAAGTATGGACAGGCTGCTTTGGCAAAGAAAGGGGAAGATTATTTCTTGATTAAACCTGATTGTCAGAGGATTCCGGGAAATCCGTTGACTTCTTTTTCAGTTTTCGCGGTAATTTAATCATATATGTTGAAATGAATCTGTTAATTGCTTGTGGTATATATACATTGTTGATTTTCTTGTATGAATTTCGTGAATTTTTCGTTTTTCTTGAATAGATTTTTGATGGGCATAATGGTATATCGGCTGCTATATTCGCTAAAGAGAATCTATTAAACAATGTATTGAGTGCTATCCCTGAAGGAATTAGTAGGGAAGAGTGGCTTCAAGCACTTCGTCGTGCTCTAGTTGCGGGTTTTGTGAAGACTGATTTAGAGTTTCAGCAAAAAGGCATGCTGCAAGATCTCGGGATTTAATATTTGTTTTACTTCAAGGGGTCTATTTCCCTTGTCTTCATTCATTTAGGTGTTCTCAGTACAATTTTGATATTGATGACAGGTGAAACATCTGGGACTACTGTGACTTTTGTTGTGATCGATGGGTGGACAATAACTGTTGCATCAGTCGGAGATTCCAGGTGCATACTGGACACCCAAGGAGGTGTGGTTTCTTTGTTGACTGTTGACCATCGATTAGAAGAGAATGAGGAGGAACGGCTGCGTGTAACTGCAAGTGGTGGTGAAGTAAGAAGACTCAATGTTTTTGGGTGTAATGAGGTATAATCATATCAGAAATTTGAAATTGCATTCTTAATTATTGCCAACAGCTTTGGAAAAGATACCCTGATGTTCCTACTCACTTCGTTTATATAGGTTGGACCTCTGCGTTGCTGGCCTGGTGGGTTGTGCCTTTCAAGGTCTATTGGTGATACGGATGTTGGGGAGTTTATCGTTCCAGTACCGCATGTGAAGCAAGTGAAGGTTTGTAACCTTATCACCAAGAGTTCTCCTTTTGTCTTTTAGCGAGTTCCATGTATGAATCTGAATTGGAAATAAATATGTGATTAGATTTCAAACGCTGGTGGGAGGCTTATTATAGCCTCGGATGGTATATGGGATGCTTTATCATCAGATTCGGCAGCACAGTCTTGCAGAGGTTTACCAGCAGAACTTGCGGCAAAGCTGGTTGTGAAGGTGTGAATGATCATAGAATCTCTTTCATTCTAATATTTCTTATCTGAGGTTTTCTCTAACTATGAGCGGTTTTACAACTCAGAAAGCTCTAAGTTCACGAGGTCTGAAGGATGATACAACCTGCTTGGTTGTTGATATTATTCCTTATGACCATCCTATCTTGCCTCCAACACCTAGGAAGAAGCAAAATTTGCTCACTTCTTTTCTCTTTGGGAGGAGATCACAAAATGCTAGATCTAATAAGCTTTCTGCGGTTGGTGTTGTGGAAGAATTGTTTGAAGAGGGCTCTGCGATGCTTGCTGAGAGGTACTGTGTTTTTCCAATTTTGGTGTCATTGTTAGTATTTCCACTACACGAGATATGTTCTATTTAATTCCGTCTGTTTTATCCTTGAAAGGGAAGAATTACTTGTCATAGAACAGTAGCTACTTATAACTCGTACTTACAAAGCCAAATGAAAAAAATCTCATTACACTCTGTTTTCTTTGTGGAAAGTAAAATGCAGCAGTCTTTGATTGCTGAAAGTGTCGTAGTTGGAGGAACATTCTATGCCTTATCTATTCTTTCAACATCTATTGATTCTACCATATCTTGCTTGTGAGCATTTTAGTTCTTACGGTTATGAGTTTTTTGTTATATGACAAATATAATTTATGCCATGATTTTACTAAAATTTCAGATGGACTACCTGCTTTACCTTCTCTTTGATTTCTTTTCAAATAGTTTCACTAAGGAATTGTGATTGGAAGGTTAATTTAAAGGAATATTATATTAGTAATAGTAGCAGAAAATATTGATTAAGTAGTAGAAAACGTTGTTTTGTCAAGGTAAACCTAAAATTACTTATATTAAACTATTTAAGCTAATTCTAGATATTAAAACTTGTGAGGGATGATAACATTTTGACACTTATCCATGTAGTTGTTTCTTGTCGAATGATTATATCAATAGTAAAAGTTAGTAATACATCAGCACCTTTTACTTTTGTCTATTTTTGCTCTATTGTCGGAAATGCCCGAGAATTTTGTGCAGCTACGCATGGTTTGACAAATCCAAGGCATGGTTATGTTATTGGTTTTCTAATCTCACAATCTCTTTTGATCTTGTCTGTTACCTTTGTCAAAAAAAATCCTGTCTTGATCTTGTTGACAATTGACATAATTACTGAATGGCTTCATCCTGGTTATCAAAACTGTACTTAAAATCACAGTACTTCAGAATCATTGATTATAGCGACACACTTCTCTTTGAGCATATACTGGAGCATCTTGATAGGCAACAACTAATCTATAAGGTCCTTTAGTATTACACTAAGGCACATAGGTTATGCTGTAATGTACAAGGAAAATAACTTTTGTTTTGGGGCATGAGTTAACTGTTACTGTTGAACTGGGATAATTTTAGAATGTCAATGTAGGTAACATGAAATGAAAATCTACAGAGATATGTCGAGGTTGTAGAGAAGACTAACCTTGAACAGAAATTGATTCCAATATCATTGAAAAACCAAAAAAAAAAAAAGAAAACACGGAGCAGGTACTTTTCTTTGACAGTGCTAGATATTGATAGGAAGTTTAACCTTAAATTCTACTTTGACGAGAAGATGCTGTGGTTGAGTTGCTTTGGTATGGTTTTGTGCAGATATATAGTAACTTAATTCCGATATATTCTAGTTGGATTACATGCAAGTCTAGGCTTAATTAATGATAAATTTCAGTTGTTTCTGTCTATCAGGCATAGTATTTATTTTACTCAAACTGTTAATGTAACCCGAGAAGATTTTCTTTTGCATTGTGGTTAGTGTTGCTGAAAAGAGATTACAGAAAAAATGGAACATTAACACAAAATTAAAATGCATGTTTACAGCAAACCACATGGATAGTTACAGACATTGCATTGTAACTTTGTTAATTTTGGGTTTATCAGATGTTTGCCTTTTGACATTTTAGCTGCTGACTTTTTCTGATCCTGCAGGCTTGGTAAAGATTTTCCTCTGGATTCTAGCTCTGGGCTGTTTAGATGTGCTGTTTGCCAAGCAGATATGCCTGCAAGTGAGGGCTTATGTGTTAACTCAGGGCCTTTCTTTTCACCTGCATCAAAACCATGGGAAGGGCCATTCCTTTGTGCAACTTGTCGGAGGAAGAAAGATGCCATGGAAGGGAAAAGACCAAGTTGACCTATAATAACTGCTTAATCTGGTAACCTAGTAAGTATATGCTGATATATTTTTTTGCCTGGCGTGGGAACATGCTTGGTTCTCAATCTGCAGTGGTTATATTTCTGTAGAAGTGTGCTAGGTGTTTGTACCGATAGTTGGTAGTAGATGTTTTGACAAATGTTGATTTTATTACTAACAGCTTGAATGTAAGTAAAGGAATGATGCTTGTGAAAATATTGTTTAGTAAAAGTGTCTTCATTTGTGATTCATCAATTTTATTTTATCAACTGGCAAAGTTTTAATCATCTGTTTCCAATTAATTAGACTTGCTGAAATCGTATTTGCTGAGAGGTTTAACTCTTCCTGTGGAATGGGGCACTTAAACGAAAAAGAAATGTTTTTTTTTTGCACTAAAGCATAGAAGAACATTTCATATTCTCTTCATTTACCATTTACTATATCCAACAAGACCTTCAGCTTGAATCAGTGGAGGGTTGGAGGCAGTTGGAATTCGTAAAGGTGAAGATTCTGAGGCTAACATATATATAGTTAGCATAAATTGGACATAACCATCTTGATGTGGCCCAAAAGACTTTGGGCATATATTTGCCCAGATTCATTCCTAATGCTTATGGACTAGTTATTTGGATAGAGGCTGGCCAAGATGTTGGGCCTGGGCCTGGTTCTAAAACATGATTTGAGGTCATTGAGTGAAGTGTAATATGCAAAATTAGTCTGTAAAAATATAATTTGAGGTCATTGAGAAACTTCACATATTTTGATCTATTTAATTTAGAGCGCCCCTATAAAGTTTGGTTGTTTTGGATTAAATGTGTATCTCAAATTGACCAATGACAAGTCTTGTCAAAATATAAAACTTTATAAGATGATTCAACAAATCGATAAATTATAACTTTAAAAGTTTGGGGGTTGAGTTATGACCTGTTTAGCTCATCTTGACTCCGTCCATCTCAATCCAAATAACTTTTGAACATATTAATACTTGTCCATTTATTAATGTCTTATAATGACAAATGTAGGTCAAAAAATTGTTTTAGGTCCCAAGTTCGATCGTTATTAGAATTTTTAGTTCCGCAAAGGCAATAGTCCCAACTCCCATTGATGATTTTTTTTTTTTTTTCCTTTTCTCTAAACATAAATTATGTTTTGAATAATATAGTAGTACTGCTACTATTTTGAAAAGCCACGCAGAGCACATCACTTGGTCAAATGAAAAAATAAAACAGATGCAAAGCACGATTTTCCTCTTACAAACAACCCATCAAGTCTTTCTAAAAACTATCATTTAATTTGACTTTGAAGATTGCAAATATTTCTACAAAGATTTTCTCAGCATTTAACATAAATTATTTCCCTCTAACTGCCAATTATAATCTTAAGAAAATTAATTAATCAAATAATGAACACTTCCCCATGATTCATAATTTTGTATGATAACATGACTTTATGCTCGATCTATTTTTATAGTTGTTGACCACAAAATTGAGAGTGAAAAAAATAACAAATAGAAAAAAGTGTGCCTAAAATAAGATAGGAAAAACGAAATATTAGAAAAACAAAAGGGATTTAAAAAAGAGCATTCCTTCTCCCTCTTCACTTTATTTCTTTTATAACATGTTTAAAGTTATAATTTCGGAGATTATTATTTTTTAATTGCTACCTAGTTTTTTTCTTCTTCCGGGAATTCAGAACAATTTCCGGTTGTTACTTTTTGGATGTGTATTGAGTAAAATCCGCTCTTGACCTATACCTTTCAAATTATATAAGAGATGTAAATCGTATAAGTTAAGTCTGGTACGACAAACTTGACCGAGAAAAGTTTGCAGCCAGTTGATATCTTCTTCGTTAGTCATGATTTGGGTCCATCCCCAACAATAACAATGTCAGTTTTACTTAATTGGATATCATGTTAGTAGTTTCGCATTTATGTGTGAAAGATAAGATATGCTCCTACATAGATTTTTGTTAATGAAGAAAGTTAATGAAAATTAATTTAAAATTCACTTTGTTAGAGGAAAAAAAGTATATGTGAGCCATTTGTGTAGCAATAGGAATTTATGAACAATTTTCATAACAAGGGTATATCAATTCTAAATGACAAAATTGAAAGATATATCAGACTCTTTTCCTATTTTCGTTTCATATAGTGGAACTTCACATTATTTTGTTCGTGTGCCATTTGTCAGATTTGGGCAGTTGCAGATTATATAAGGAGATTCAAAAATATTCTAGAATGACGTAGTTGTAATTTGAACATATGAGCTCAAACAATTTTGAACCCCTTTATCATTATACTTGATTTTTTCTTTATGTCAAATAGATTCAATACATATAACCAAAACAAATTATTTTTGTATCTATTTGTACAACATAGCTTTCCAACTAAGGAGACTCATTTAAACCCCTTTGACACTACTTAGTTTTTGCAGTACTGGTTATTAATTATAACAGTTTCACGATAATGAATGGAATAATAATTTATTTCCATTATGATCTTGAACAATCTTTATATTGAACAAATTTTTATCTAGATCTACCCAATGTCATTTTTCATATTACTATATCACAAGAATTATCTTTAGAATTTGTTAATAATCTTAGAATTCTTCATAAATAGTTAATTTTGGCAAAGATAGTAGTCCAACTTTTTTATTTATTTATATTTCTCAATAGAACTCTGTGTTTTTGACTTTGATTAAATTTTCAAAGCCACGCAGGGCGACCTTGCCTCTGAAAAATTAAAATAAATAACCCTCTAATTCACCAAAGGTCCTTTTTTTTTTCTTCAATTTTGTCAGCCATGCTCTTTCATTTATTTATTTTACTCCTTAATAAAAAAAAAAGAGAGAAACAAGAAGTCCATATGCAAGAAGTCAAATTAGTTATATTAAGAATGGAAAAATATGAGTTGACTTGAAGGAGCAAATCTTTGAAAGATTTTGTGTTGCAGTCAGATGAATTATGTGCTGATATATAACAATTGATGGAAGTGCCAAATAACCCGGCGGATGTTTCGATACTCTCCATAAGGACCTTCCCTAGTTGTTACCTTAACTTCTTTAATCGTCACATAATGTTATACGTTAATAATTTATAGAATAATCCTATACGAAAGTAGATTACATATTAAAATAATAAAGCTATAATGAAAAGATAGAGTAAATAAATGATTAAATAAAATTATTAGATAATAAGCAAATACAAAATGAGGTAACAACATGATTACATCAAATCAGTCATCACATAACATGAGACATAACGATATTTAATGATACAATATAATAAAAGTTAAGTAATAATCGATATACATATTATATTTAAACTAATAACACAATACAATTAGGAGCGACTCAAGCATATTAGTGGCCTAACAAAAAAATCAAACGGGCCTTAAACTTAAATTGTTAATAACTTTTATGTAATTTATTTCTTCTAGTTTTGAATTGATAATATAACCATTCTTATTTTAAATTATTTTTCATGAGATATAGTACTCCAAATATGTCAAATTTCTTCTAATAATTCCTTCATTTTTCATGAAAAGCTTACTTTCTCTACAAATAGTATTCAATATTTGTTAAAAAAATAAAACTTGTAACCTATTATTATTAAGAGGAAAAAAGGTCTGAAAAATACTTTAACTTTAACCGAAATTGCTGCTACGATACCAAACTTTATGGAGGATCTTTTACCCCCTACATTATTTAATAATGTATTTTAAAGGTATATATGTGGCTATGTGGACATCATAAATATTGTATCACTATAAATAGTAAAGTGTCCACGTGGACACATATATACCTTTAAAATACATTATTAAATAGTGCAGGGGGTAAAAAGTCCTCCATAAAGTTTGATATCGTAATTGAAATATTTTTTAGACCCTTTTCTCTTATTAAAAATGAGGCCCCTTAAATTTGGGGGCCTAAGACACATGTCTTTTTTTAAATACCGTCGAACTGCCCCCGAATACAATACAATATAATAGATAAGTGTCCCCAAGTAAAGTATAACATAAAAATTGAAGAAAAACAAATAATGACTTTTATAACCGAAGTATAACATAAAAATTGAAGAAAAACAAATAATGACTTTTATAATCAGAATAGACTATAGTACTTCCTCTATTCTATATTAAGTAAATTGTTGGTAAATATGACATATTCTCTAAGAAAAATACATTAAGGATATTTTTCATTATTACCCTTTGATTATTTCCAAACTATTATTCTAAAAAATGCCAAATAGTTTAAAACTAAGAGTTAATACAAAATATACTCCCAACAATTTTTTCTTGAACTTTAAAAAATACACTTATTTAAACTATAATTGAAGACCTCAAAAGTCATAATTAACTAATTGGAAGGTATGTAGGCGTAATAGCACAATTTTCGCCTAATAATTAGCACTCCACACCCCCAAAAAGTTGTCCTAATTAGTAATTAGAAGACATCGAATTCTGTAGCGTAACAGTCAGATTTTCTGTCTCACATTTCCTACAAACATTGATGTACGTCTAGGGACGGCGCCGGCCTTGCTGCTTTTCAAATACTAAACTCAATTTCCTTTAATTTGAAAAATTAAGAAATAATTTATCACTTTTATTTTTAAAAAATAAAATATGACTTATAATAATAATAATAATTACGAGTGATTGATAAGATTAACAATGGAATTTATCAAATCAAACATAGACAAGTAAATATGAACGGAAAGAGTATTTATAAACTAATCATGGTACTTTAATAATAAAAGGAAAAACCTATGTAAACTCTAGACAAATAAATTCTTAATTAACTTTGTTTTTGTTCCCTCCATGTTGAATAAGTCAATGTCAACCCTTGTTATTAACATAATAAAAAATCTGAAATGCCAAGTTATGGCAGTTGACCTTATAAGCCATTTCTCTATATAAATAAATAAATACATCTAAATCTCTTCCTCCTCTCATCATTCACACATTCAAAGAGAAAAAACCAACTACATTAAAAAGTGAGAAATATGATAAGTTCAGTAGTAACAGCACAATCTCACATTTCATTTATTACATTCTACACATTTTTGTATATTCCTTTTAGTCATATACAACAATTCATTCAGAAGATGTTGGATTTTTTTTATCCGTATCCTCGTCCTGTCAGTGGAGCTGTCGCAGTGACCGTGCCCACATACTGTGAGCTGTCACTTGCGACAACTACATTCGCCGACGTTTGCCAGAGCAACGTCTGCGAACGGGGAGTTGAGGACAGTTGTTCGATTTGTTTGATGGAGTACGAGAAAGAGAATGTTGTTTGTGAATTGCCCAGATGCAAACACGTTTTTCATGTGGAGTGTATTGAGGGATGGGTCGAAAGGTGTCAATTCACTTGTCCGCTATGTAGATCTTTGCTCTTGCAACAACCGGATTGCTAGTTTGATTTAGAAATTTTGTTGTAATTAGTTTAGGACAGAGGCGCGGAATCAGGATTTGAAGTTCTGAATTTAAGGACTTTATTTAGTGTCGATTACATATTATGTACATCGAAGATTCAAGATATACGGTGGTATAACTTTTTGAGGATTCTTCTTTTAAAAAATAGGACTCGTGAATCTTTGATGATTTGAAGGATATTCTCCTATGATCGTTTCTTGTTGGGCTTGTATATATTTTCAATTTAATAATATGAAAACATCTCAATGAACACAGCAAATCCCCTGTTTATTTTATTGAATTAGGGAGTCATGGAAAATAATTTATGTGCAATTAGATTTTGGGTATGTTAACACAGTTTAATTACCTTTGAGTTAATTTCCCACCGTTATTCAAAATATAAAGAAGCTAAACATACGAAAAAGTCAATGATCAACATCTTCCTGCGAAGGAGTTTCGAATTAACCCCTCCCTCCTCTCGCCCTCTCTCAATTTGGTTGTGTTATACTATCATTTCATCTAACATATAATTTCTTTTTAAGTCCAACGTATAGGTTGGATGAAGAGAATTTGAACTCCTTATATGGACTTGCGTCATCTGTCTCTCATAGATTATTTTTGGGGTCGAGACTTAATTAGGCCTAAAATTCAGTTATTTACATGAAATCAAAGTCAAACCTATCTCAATTTATGATTATCGATATTGGGCTGGATGTGCGTTAGAATTGTCCACATCAATGGGATGAGGAAAACCTGGACTCACTTGTCACATAATGTTTAAGCTAAATTAGAAACATTTCATGTTTTGTGATCTCCGCAGATATGTTTATTGCTGATAAGATTTGGCTGGATTGTCAATATCTCATCTACCGGATAAGGATAAACAAAGCTAGAACTAAACATTGAGTTTTGCTATATTTAAGTGAAAGAAGCCAATAATGACATATAAATTACAAGCCAATCGTGTTTAATCAAACACTTAGTTTACAGGATCATTAAATATTATTTCACAAGTCAGAAAGTGCAATCACATTATATTAACATGAACTACACCATATAAAGTCACAATCTAAAATAGTACCTATTACAATTGTTCGTTCCAATACTTATTGGAGAAGAAACTTTCAAAGAATCTTCACACGACTTTATTGGAATTGGAGATGGAAGAAGGAGAAGTAAAAGAAGTGTGTTCTTTTTGAAATTGTAGAGAATGAAAAGATACGTTGGTTTCTCCTGTAAAAACCCTTTTATAATTCTAAAGAACACGACTATTCAAATAGTTATATATTTTCATTATATTTATTAATATATAATATTTAATTATATATATCTATTTTCTTCTCACATGAATTCGAATTGACCCACATGGATGACCCGATCCAATTTCCTTCACTCTTGTTTTCAAACTCATTTTGATGCTAAAGTTGACCTGCCTAGGCAGTTAGATGGACATAAGACATTGCCATGTTAGGTGCTAATCAAAGAAAGTGACTTCTTAAAGATCATGAGTTTGTTTTTTTCCTCTTTAATTTGTTGGAATGGCCCCTCAAATATAATGTTGACCAAATGGCTTATACAAGAAACAATTTTTAAGGCAAAGACTGCCCATTAAGCAATAATAATGCACAACATAATATGCGGACCAGAACTGTTTGATTTAATGGTTACATTATACATAAATAAAAATATATATTTTGCCAAAATAAAAGCTCAGCCACGAGTTCAACTTCAACATGTCATAATAATGAAAGACAGAAAACTAGACCAGGGCTCGAATGGTTGTGTCGAACTGTATACTCCCTACTGAACAAAATTCACTATTTCCTTATGGAAATTTATTCGAAGGCCAGTTTTATAGATATTTTAATTGTATTGCTAAGAAAAAAAATAATAGTATTTCACATGAAAAATTATAAAGCTTCTCAATCTATTTTCTATTATGTATTTTTTTTCCACCATTATTTGATAGAATATGAATGGAAAAATCATATTTTATAAAAATAAATTTTCTATTGATTTATAGCGTAAAAAGCCTTTATTTCTTGCCGTAAGTATGACGAAAAACATCACAATAATAATCTCAAATCATATACACCAAGAGTTCAATTATGATTTGATTGAACAACAAACTTCATGATTTTGCTGACATATTTAATTTGTCTATACAGTTGATCTTTTAAGTGTTGTTATTATATATAGGGAAAAGGGTCAAATATGTCCCTAAACTATTTGAAAAGGTTTAAATATATTCTCCGTTTAAAGTTTGGCTCACTCATGTCCTCGCCGTTCAACTTTTCGCATAGATATGCCCTTATGGGCGTTAGTTGGTCTACTGGACATAGCCAGCTCATTTTCCATTTCTTTAAATGCCACATGGAATTGCCATGTTATTTTCGGGATTTACTGAAAAAAATAAAAATTAAAAAAAATTATTGAATTTGTTGAATTTAAGGTTACTATATTTATTTGTGATTTTTTGGCGTTAATTTTATATTTTTTTTCATATTTTTCATATTTTTCTATTAATCAATTACTCATTTTCGAGATTTACTGAAAATTTTTTTTTAAAAAAATTGTTGAAATTGTTGAATTTAAGGTTACAATATTTATTTGTGAATTTTTGGCGTTAATTTTATATATTTTTTTTTCATATTTTTCCTATTTTTTATTAATCAATTACTCATTTTCGGAATTTATCGAAAAAAATAAAATTTAAACAAAATTGTTGAAAACAGGTCGGGTAGTTTATTTAAAAGGGGGTTGATTTATGGGTCGGATTAGGTGTTTATGGGTCCGAATTTTTTAGGGGCATAATTGACCCCTTTCCATTTTCATATAAATGCCTTGCCCATGGCAATTCCATGTAACATTTAAAGAAATGGAAAATGAGCTGGATATGTCCAGCAGACCAACTAACGCCCATAAGGACATATCTATGCGAAAAGTTGGACGGTGAGGGCTTGAGTGAGCCAAACTTTAAACGGAGAGTATAATTAGATCTTTTTAAACAGTTTAGGGGCATATTTGACCCTTTTCCCTTATATATATGACGCAATAGAATCATCTAAGATGTCGAAATCACATTTTTTGTTTATATAATTAAAAGCAAACATGTTATTTTCACCATTAGCTCGAATCAATGGTGATTTGTAACATATATGTCCCATGATTCTCAAATTAGGACTTTAGTCCATAATGACGGAATAATTTCAAACTCGACAATTGACAATCTTTTAACTTAAGAGTAACAATGAATTTTTACACTATATCAACTGGAATGAAAAATATAATAAAAGGTAACACCCATAGCATACAGTAGGATTGGTAATATGAACAATATATATAACACGTTACGTTAGCATACACATATAGTATAATAACTTTGACTTTATACTTAATTAGGTACTAGCGGTATAGAAAATATTTACAAAATTAAATTAGGTAACTTAATACTTAATAAGTTGATTATAAGTAAATCTTTATAATAAACACTAAATATTAAGCGGTTTTGGACAGCATATTATTAAAAAAAAAAAGCTTCTGATTAGAAGTCAATCGTCAAAATGATACCAAACATATAGAAGATAAAATTTGGTCAATGGGACTTATGTAAAGACTAAATTTATGTGCAGTAGTACTGTCAAACAACAACACCTTTAATTTATGTTAATGACTCATGTTTATCCTATAAATAACTAATTGTTGGAATAAGTTCAATTGCCATTATTTTATTTCAACGATTTCGAGCTACTCCTTTTATGGCATTTTCTTATTTTCGATAGGTTGTCTTTTTGAGACTATTTGATTCAGGTGCGTCTCTATTACTTCATATTTTACGAATCATTTTCCAATTTTTTGCAGTCAAGCATTTGTTGATATACTATGTATTTACACAATATTTAGAAAGCTTGTTATTTTAAAAAAATAAATTGATTTCTCAAGTCAAACATGAAATAGGAAGCAAAAAACAAATATGGATTAGGTATTATATAAGTAAAGACACTTGAAACTCCAAAAAGATTTCATAGCAGCTATTCTTTAAATGCGCACTGATAAACCTGCTTATGTGTAACAGCTTGTAAATCACATAGGAGATGTGAATCTCTCTAGACAAATCCGATGTTACAAACTTATATGACTGAGAAGGAGTTAACATAGGGAATCGGTCTCTTAATTTCTCTTTTAAAATATTATTTATTGAACCAACTTAACCGCCGTCACGGGAAATATAAAAACATTGAACGCCAAATGTCTCGAAGGAAAACATGATAGGGTGCCCCGAACAGGGAAAAGTCGGCCACTTTAGGAGGCAGCAACAGTAAAATCCCGTGGCTGTCACATGGATTATTTCGTGAATCTAAATTAACCCAAATGTAATGTAATAAACAAATTATGAGAGTCGTCGGCATTTACACAATAAAACAAAATGGATCAGGTGGTCAGATACATAACCTTAGCCTATAAATCACTGCACCTTTTCCCTCTCATATTTATATATTTTAATAATAAAAAAACATTTTACTGTACTAAGGTTAGTTACATTGTCATGTGTTGGGTCGGCGCCGGCCTTACACAACCCCATTAGATTGTTCGATAAATCAACTCCATCTTTTGACTATATTTTAAATACATATTATTATACTTTTCCAACCACGATTCATGTTTCTACTCCTTTTATATAAAAAAATTATTTAATTAATCTCATCTTCTCTTATTCTTTTATATACGAATTCAATGTTGCTATGAATTTTTGAGATATATTTAACTTATAACCTATTACCGTTTTAAAGTCAAATGTCACATCAATGTTTTTAAAACAACTAAGATAAATTCAATGTCACGGCATAATAGTTGACTTCATGATAGCAGCCCTTATAATATAAATAGAGGTTTCCATTTCACTTCTCATCACATCAATTTCTTAAATTTTCTTTATTTTTTCTCATCTTTCTGTATCTATTATTTTTATTATTATTACCAGTCAAAACCTGAAGAAACAAAATGATCAGTTTTATGCACGATTCATCCCATGTTTCTACTATAACCATAATCTTTTGCACTTGTGTATATATCCCCTTCCTTCAACTAAAACATACTATTCGCGAAATCGCAAAGTTTATTAGGGTACATTTGTATTTGCAACCATGTAAAGATGATCTTCTTGAGGATTCGAACTGCAGGTTAAATCTTCCAGCAAGTAGGTTTCTTGATTTAGACATGTCATCAAGTTGTATTGACGAAACATGTTCGATTTGTTTGGTCGAGTTCGAGAAGGAACATGTTGTGTGTCAATTACCAAGATGTAATCATGTGTTCCACATGGATTGTATTGAGAAATGGTTAGAGAGGTGTCAATTCACTTGTCCGCTTTGTCGATCTTTCCTCATCCATCGCACTACACCATCTCCATGCAAAAGATCATGGCTCTAATTAATTAAATCTCTTCTTGTGAGACCTTAATAATTAGTATGGAGTAATTAATTAATTATCCTTTTTATGATTTCTTACTTCTTCTCTTTTTTGATTTTAGCTATATATTTGGCTAAAAGAAAGTAGAAAGAGAGTGCACATATGGTGAAACACCTATAAATAGTTTTAGACTATATATATTGGTGTACCATTTTTTTTGGCACATAGGTTGAATACCTTTCATCTTTTTGGACTATAGTGTACCGTTTTTCTTTTAATGCAAAATACAAATATAGAGTTTGCTTATTTTTTCTTTAACTTCTCTCATTACTTATTATCTTCATTCTTTTTTACTTGTCACTTTAACAAAACAAGAGAGTACTGATAGTTAAATTCAAATTTCCAAAGTTACATCAGTAAAGGCAATTAACTAAAATAAATACTTAAGGTGTGTTTGGTATGAAGGAAAATATTTTCCATGAAAACAAACAAGTTGATTTTTGACTTATTTTCTCATGTTTGGTTGGTGAGTAGAAAGTATTTTCCGGAAAAGATTTTTAGTGTTTGATTTATGAATAAAAAATGTTTTTGAGAAATATCTTTTATTTTTACTAGAATAGAAAATAATTTTTGAAATTGAAAATATTTTTTAAAAACAAATTTAAATTTTTTTTGGGGTGAGTGGGGTGGGGGGGCTGGTAGGGGTAGGTGGGTGGGGGTCTATAGAGTTCGAAACTTAAATAAGCCACAAAAAAAAAAGTGACCAAAATAAGCCACTAGCTTAGTGGAAGAAAAAAATTTCGTTTTATGCAATATTTCAAACGTTTTCCGTTAGTCTCATAACGTGTATATTTTAATATATAACGGAACTATTTCTTACACACTGTAAAATATAAGTTTTTCTTACACTTTGTAAAGTGGAAGAAAAAAATTATGTTTGAGAAAGGAATATTTTTCACGTTCTCTTTATGAAGGTTTTGTAGTGTTTGTCATACAATTATATTGATTTTACATATCATTAAAACGTGGCAAAAATTATTACATTATGTATTTTTATTTTTTTATTCTGAAAACTCCAAGCTCTATTTAAGGACGTTCAAACATAGTACCTTCAACATCTCTAGTTTTCTATTTTTCTTCATTTCAATCACAAAAAAAATGTCTTCTAAACCAAAAGCTAGAGTTTCGATTTATTGGGATGGCGAAATTATACATGACGAAAATATCGTTTATTATAATTGTCTTTCCAAACACAGTGCTAAATATTTAATTAATGTCCGATATCAATTCTTTCATCAATTTATAAAAGAATGGGTATAAATAGTACTGATTATAATTTGATTATAGTAGAAAAATACCCTACTTCATTTTGTCACAAGGACAAGTAAATTTTGGAGAGTGAATTATTTATAGTGACGAATCGTTGATCGACTTTTTGAGGGTTCCAAATGACTACATAGATCAAATCAAGTTAACACTTATGATACATAATGTAATAATTTTTTCCTTAAATAGAGCTTGGAGGAGTTTTCAGAATAAAAAAATAAAAATACATACTGTAATATTTTTTTCCATTTTTATGATATGTCAAATCAATATAATTGTATGACAAACACTGCAAAAGCTTCATAAGAGATACAAATTAATGTAGAACGTGAAAAATATTCCTCTTTGTAAAACAAAAGTTTTTCTTCCACTTTACAAAGTGTAAGAAAAACTTACACTTTACAAAGTATAAAAAATAGTTTCGTTATGTATTAAAATATATCCGTTATGAGACTAACGAAAAACATTTGGCATATTTCATAAAACGGAATTTTTTCTTTCACTAAGCCTATTTTAGTTACTTACTAGAATAGTGACTTATTTTGTGGCTTATTTAGGTTCCGGACTCATCGAAGGTAGGAGTGAAAAAATGAAATTTTGAAGTTGAAAATATTTTTTAAAAACAAACTTAAAATTTTTTTTGGGGGCTGGGTGG